>NW_027505451.1:0-168390 GCF_021521415.1 Bidens hawaiensis | reverse complement strand
GTGGTGGACAATGCTACCCACATCTTGTTTCGATCTCTTCTAAGAGACTGCCCCACCATTCATAACGAAAACATATCCGATTGTGATCGAGAATCATCTCGATCCGTTTGGAAACTCGCATCCGTGTAACCCTTCACAACAAGTTCCTCCTAACCCGAACCGTTATATTAGAAAACATGTCCTTAGTCCTTCTAAAGTATTTCAATATACTCTTAACCGCCATCCAATGGCTACTTCTCGGATTATGTTGGAATCAACTTGTCATGCTTAAAGTGCATGACACATCCGATCTAGGGCATACCATTGCTATACATGATGTAACCAATAGTCGATGCGTATGGGGATTCCATTCATTTTCTCTTGCTCATCCTTTGAGCTTGGACATTGAGATGCACTCAATATCGTTCCTCTTTGAATAGGTACCAAACCTCTCTTAGAGTTCTCCATCTTGAACCTTTCAAGATTTTGTCAATGTATGCACTTTGGTTTAAACCTATCAACCGCCTTGATCTATCCCTATAGATCTTTATTCCCAAAATATAGGCGGCTTCACCAAGATCTTTGATGGAAAAAAACAACTTCCAAGCCATGATTTTACACCTTCCATGGTTGGAATGTCATTTCCAAATAGTAGTATGTCATCAACATACAATACTAAGGAAGTGACAATGCTCCCACTAGCTTCTTATACACACAAGCTTCATCACCATTCTTGATGAATCCAAATTTCTTAACTTCTTCATCAAAACAGTGATTCCAACTTCTAGATGCTTGTTTCAATCCATAGATTGATTTCTTTAACTTGCATACTTTATTAGGATATCTTCCTTAGGATGGCCCATTTAGGAAAGCGGGGGTTTTTGACATCCATTTGCCATATCTCATAGTCATAATGTGCAGCTATGGCAAACAATATCCTAATAGACTTTAGCATTGCTACGGGAGAAAAGGTTTCATCATAGTCAACCCCTTAAGTTTGAGTGAAACCTTTAGCTACAAGTCTTGCTTTGTAAGTATCCAAGTTTCCATGCATATCGGTTTTCTTCTTGAAAACCCATTTACTTCCAACCGGTTTGAAATTAAGAGGTGGTACAACAAAATCCCATACTTGGTTGTCATGCATGGATTACATCTCAACGTTCATGGCTTCAAGCCATTTGTCACAATCGGAATTGTGACATTGCATCTAGCACATAGCATCCATCCATGAAAACTCCATATCTTTCGGGTGGGATGACTAATTTCTACCAGATTTGTGAACGTTTTTGTGTGTTTTTGATCAACCATTTGATCATTCTCAAAAACCTCTTGTTGATTGCTAGTATCAACCAAACGTGTATCGGCTTGTGGTTTCTAGATCCTCCTCGAGTTCCACCGTTCTACTAGTACCTTCCATAAGGAACTTAGTTTCCAAGAACTCAGCCTTTTGAGCAACGAATACCTTTTGCTTGGTTGGTTTGTAGAAATAATATCCCATAGAATCTTTGGGATATCCTACAAAGATACACTTAGTGGACCGACTTTCAAGGTTTGTTTTGGGTGTTGTTCTTGACATAAGCCTCACAACCCCATAAATTTAAATATGATAACAATGGAGCCCTTCCATCTTCCATATTTCAAATAGGTGTCTTGTCCACTTTCTTGGTTGGGGCCATATTTAGAATACGGGCTGCGGAGAGCAAAGCGAAACCTCAAAATGATAGAAGGCAATGTGCTTCTAGCCATCATAGATCGAACCATATCCAATAGAGTTCGATTCCTCCTTTCGGACACACCATTATGTTGTGGTGTCCGGGGTGGAGTAAGTTGTGAGATGATCCCACAACTCCTAAGATGATCTTGGAAAGCATCACTTAGGTATTCACCTCCTCTATCCGAACGAAGTACTTTGATGGTTTATCGAGTTGATTTTGAACTTCATTTTGGAAGATTTTGAACATTTCAAAAGCTTCATCTTTGTGTCTTAACAAGTACACATACCCATAACGACTATAATCATCGATAAAGGTAATGAAGTATCTTTCACCATTCCTTGTCATTGCCTTAAAAGGACCAAATACATCCGAATGTATGATACCCAATAAGTCTTTTGCCCCTTCGTTTGTTCCACTAAAGGGGTCCTCGGTCATCTTTCCAAGTAAACAAGACTCACACTTGTCAAATGAATAATCTTCACTTTGAGTCCAAAAGACCATTCTTTTGATGTGTAATTATGTGATCTTTGTTTATATAATCAAGGTGACAATGCCAAAGATAAGTCTTACTCAAAATCCATTTTGCATCTCTTGGTGCTTGATTGGTATAACATGTTATCATAAGATGTTTATTATGAATCAATTCATAAATGCCATTAAATGGCATTGCTTTAAAATAAAATACATCATTCATGAAAACATAAATACAATCATCCGTAAATTTAAGATCATAACCATATTGTCTTAACAAGAAAACAGAGATAATATTTCTAGTCAAATTAGGAGCATACAAAACATCATTCAAAATAACTTCCAAACCATTTGGAAGCTTCAAAATGGAGTCCCCTCGGGCTTCGATAACAACCTTTGCTCCGTTGCCCATGAAGAGACTAATATCTCCTTTCTTGAATATTTCATTTCCTTTGAACCCCTGCAACAAATTGCAAATATGAGTTCCACATCTGGTATCCAATACCCATGTGTTAGAGGAAATAATATTAAGATCAACATGAATCATGAAAGTTGTACCCGAGGTTTGCCCCGCATCCCTCTTAGCTTTCAACTCTTTGAGACGGGTTGGACAATTCCTCGTCCAATGTCCAATCTCCCCACATCCAAAGCATGGATCATCTGAGCTAACCTTTAGCTTCTTTGGTTTGGGCGGTTCAAATTTTGCCTTTCCCTTGAACTTTCCCTTGACTTGTCCCTTACCTTTGACAACCTTTGCCTTAGGTTCCGGGTGATGCCTCTTGCTATTTCCACCTTCATTGATCATGAGAATAGGTAAAACCTTTTTACCTATTCTCGTCTCGACCGTCTTTGAGCATTGCGTGTAGCTCACCAATGCTCTTGTCCCACCCATTCATGTTATAATTCATAATAAATGTCACAAACTTTTTACTTAAGCCATTTAGGATCAAATCCGTGGCTAACTCTTCGGAGATAAGACAATTAAGGTGCTCGAGATAATCAATGAGGCTTTTCATCTTAAACACATAGGAAAAAACAAATTGTGTTTCTTCAATACGACATGCATGAAGCGCTCGAACCGTTTTGAAGCGTTCCACCCTAGCTTGTGTAAGGAACATTTCCTTAAGTTGGGTGATCATGTCGTATGCCCCCTGAAGTTCAAAATCCTTTTGAATCTCGGGAATCATAGTTCCCAACATGAGGCAAGAAACTTGCACCGAATCCTCATTGTGCTTAACCCAATTGTTATAGTCTTGGACATCATCAATGCTAGGTTCATCGGGAATAGGCTCTTCTATTACGTAGTATTTCTTTTCTTGCTTCAGAACGATTCTCAAGTTTCGATACCAATCCATAAAGTTGTTATAGTTTAGACGATCCTTGTTAAGAATAGATCTTAGTGATAGGCTATTAATGGGTGGGATAATAACGTGAGGTAGGTTGTTGTTTGCGGCCATCTACAAATATAACAAAGCTCAATTTTAGTATTTTCGATATCAATATTAATTTTAATTGTTAATACCCTTATGTCTCCTAGACAATTAATGATTAAAATCTAGAACCCAACGTTACATTTAAATAGTAGTTAGGTGACCTTTATCCTACTATTTAAATTAACAAGGTAGTCAACGTTTGACGATTGCAAGCCTTTGTAACTTCTAGTTTTATGGGATCGGTTTAACATCTTATGTTTAGTCGGCATGTTTAATCCCATCAACACCATTGTACACCATGCTTCGGTGACCCTATTCACATGGTTTCCAATTTAAGTCGTCCTACTTATACACACATGTGAGTTTACACATACAAGTGGTTAGGTGACCTTTATCCCACAAATATGGCAAACCCACCTCAAACTCACAAGTTTCCTCCAACATGGTTAGGTGACCTTTATCCCATATCGAGTTCCCAAGTGATTCGAGTGTTGCATAAAAGGATGGTGTTCAACTTATTTTATAAAAGGGATATTCGTTTTCTAAATTCTAGGTTGGAAAACAATTTATGTACCTTTCATTTGCATGCATTCAAATGTATGGTACTTAGTTGAAAAATCCATTTTCAAAGTTCCTATTAATAAAACTCATTTTATTATGAAATCATTAGACTTTAATAAAACCAATTTTTATTACCTAACGATTTCTAAGGAACCAATTTTATGCGAGTTGTTGATTTTTTAAGTTGTTAACAATCAATATTGTATTACCACAAACAAAATTAAATCAACCAAACAAGCATAAAATACACAACCACATGTTCATAACCATAGCCTCCTATTATTGACCACACTTGTTGACCGAAGACAAGTGTGCCAAAAAGTCTCTCCTAAGGGACCCAAAAGGACATAAGCTTGTGTCGGTGAACTCCCACTTGATCCCGTATCCAAATGCTACAAGGGCTCATTCCGTGTTGTGGTCTCCATCACTTTACTTAGGTCTCCTTCCTTGCATCTTCTTTTACAAAAAATATATCCTAATACATTTTTTCTAGTAAAAGAAAAGTATCTAATCTACTTATTATTACAAACCAAATGAATAAATAAATAGATTACAAACCAAAATAAATATTACAACCATATTGAATGAACAAACAACCACTTGAATGAACAAACACATCAACACAAACATTCACCAAACACAAGGCTATGGCTAGGTTACGAACATCTATTACACATCCAAATATGCAATAATACAAGACCCAAAAATGGTTCCCCTTCACCCTTAAACTTTCGGCCTAAAAAGTAACAAACTGAATGTTTCGGGTTTTGTCCATACAACACAATCAATCATCCAAATGACTTAGTTTTTCAAGATTACCACATGCATGTAATGTATAATCTTAAAAAACCATGGGGTAACCAAAACCCCTAAAATTTTCGGCCATATGGTAAAACCCCACCATAAACCCAAAAAATTTTGGGTCTAATGAAGCATGCATCCATATAAGCGGCTCTTGATGCAATTGTTGGGTTTTTAACAAGATTACAAAGTCAATAAAACCCCAATTTTATGAAAAACGCATCGGATAAAAGTTTTAAATCTTGTTAGTTTATAGTGTATAAAACCAATTTTATACATGTAAAACCCAATCCCGTATCCATATATGAAATACATACTAATAATCACATGCATGTCACTATAAGTCCATGCATGTCAAGACTACATTTCAAAACCAAAGGAAATGTGAAAGAGATGATGAAATGGTAGGCTAGAACTTAAAAGAGGAGTTCCTCAAGCTTGTATACCCCAAGCCTTCCAACAAACACCTTGTTTAGCTAGGATTTTCTTCAAAACTTTTTCCTTTCCCTTGGTTCTTCTCTTGGCCGAAATTTTTAGAGAGAAAAAGAGTTGGAAGAAGTTTTTTGTGTTACTTGTGTGTGTTCATGTGAGAAAGAGATAGTTGAAGTCTTTCAAAAGCACCTCCCAAATTATCCAATCAATGGCTATGCATGTACCCACTAAGTTGAAATAGTAATAAAAAATGAAGAGAGAAAGAGAGGCGGGGGGCACCCTCTCACCCATTTCATTTTCATTTTTTTTTCTTAAAAAAAGTTTTATAACATAAAAACTCACATTTTGTTATTTCCCAAAATAAATATAACACAATATAGGTAACATGTTTTGGTAATCATTTTCACATATTGTTATTTAACCATCTTAAATAACACTATGGAATGTTCTCTCTCAAGGTATAAATCATCCATATGATCTATTCAATTCACAAGTACAATGTATTTAGAAACCCCTTTCCAAATGGCTTAAGTGCTAATATTTATTTACTATGATCACATCATAAATAAAATAAATATAATTGGTGTTTGTCTAGCTTGTTGTTGGGTATGGCCCGACTTGGATCATAACGTACTAGCCACATCAATTATAATATATGTCTTGGGCAGACCGAGTCCAACACTACTGACCAAAACCAAACTTCCGACTCGTTGTTCGGATTCTGGTCAGTACCAACTCGCTTAAATAATAAATATAACATAACTTGAGTTCTAAACGTCCGTTTGGATTAATTCTTGCGGCCACAAGTTTGTTTTTACTTATATTATCATATCTCAAAATTCCAGATTCTGATTTGTTAATATCGTTTGACGTGTAGTGGACGACTCGCTAACTCGCTTATTCGTATTTATATTCGCTTGTCATTAATCTAAGCTGAGTTTTATCATTCCCCTATTTTACTCAGTTTTCTAAAGCGTTTTGGGGATATATGCGTATATCATATTATATATATATATATATATATATATATATATATATCAAACAAATAACAAACGTGTAATTGTGTGTGATTAATCAAATATACTTGTTATGTGCTTACTTGTTTACGGACACATTCGTGCTCGGAAAGGTCCCGGATATCCCCATGTATTGGGTTCTCATTATTACTGACTAGCGCCCGATTCGCTTGGCAACGGGCTTATTATTATTTGCTCATGGTTGATTTACCGGCGCCCGATTCGCTTGGCAATGGTTTATTCGACAACTTATTTGATCATGGTTTGATTTCATTACCGCATGTATTACGTTTTGCTTATTTAACTTATTTATTATATTAACATTATTTTATTGCAAAATTGATGATAAACTCACTCAACGTATGTTGTTGACAAACTCTGATTTCTACGCATATGCAGGTTGCCATTGAATTGAAATTGAAGTATGGACACTTAGAAAGACCTTAGGATTTAATGAAGACAGTTATTATTTAAATCTTGATTGGATTACTTGTATTAAGTTATTAAATTGTGTTTTGAATACTTGTGCACTGTATGTGGAAATAATTAACTTAATAAATATTGTCACATTTTATTTATGATAGTATCTTCGAGCTGTGAGCAATCGGCTCACACCCTGGCATTTCCGCCTTAGGTTGGGGTGTGACATTTCATCTATTCCAAAGCATGTATTTGAATGATTATGTTTGCTACTGTTCTTGATGATTATAGGCTAGATTCCCGTTTTACCTAGGTATTTTGATGATTACTTTGTGATTTATGGATTTTTATTGGCTTATTGGATCTTATTCTTGGTTTAATGCTAAAGTAATGAACTTGATTACAATTGCTATGACGTGTATGCATATTTAGGTCTGATTTATTGTCTTTATTTGTTCCGCATGTGTCTTGTTGAATATATTTCAGTCATAGATACATGTTTAGGTCGCTTACTGTGTGTTTGTGATTATTTTATGGTTTTGCTAGACGTAGTAATCCATAGGAGCATTGATTGGTGATTGGTTAGAACTTCATATTCTACCTATCTAGATAGCTGACAGGTAATAGATAATCGGGTTGTCCTTGGGATTAGGCGTTTAGGCTAGAACGCTCTGAGGAGGTTTCCTAGATTTCCGTAGTTTCATTGTAATTCCGTGTCTTATCAGTTGTTCTTAGGTTACCCCTTGCACTTTAGAGTGTATTGAGATAGTGAAACTGAGAGGTAATCTGTCTTTTAGGGTACTTAGTATTGTTCGAGAGACTGAGAGGTAATCCAACTAACCCGTAGGTTTACACGCCCCTTAAGGTTTCCTTTTAGGTCACACCCGGAAAATGATCAGGGATCCATAAGTTGTCTAAGGGTGTCGTATTTTAAGATTCCGGTTCCATCATAGTTCCCATATCTGAGAGAGATCCAAGATTCACAAGTAGGATTCTAAATCTAGGTAGTGCTTCTTCTATCTTTGTATTCGTCTAGATAATCGAGTTAAAGTCTGTTAGTGTCAGTGTCAGATTTAGTTTAAGTATTTTTTTTGTTTATAGTTAATAAATATAAAACATAAAAGTCAATTAAATCTATTTAATTAAGTTATTAGTCAGATTCTAGTTTAAGTGTCGCTAGTGTCCTTTGGGTTCGATATCCGAACTTCATTAGGCTTTACTACAGTTGATAGGTTCACTTGCCTGTCTAGTGGTCTAGCATTAGGAGAGTCTAGGTTTTTAAATTTAAAACTAGAGTTTCTAGGTTAGGTTAGGCTTTAATAGACCGCTTTCAGCACATCACCACGTAATGTTGCCACGTAGATTTTTTTGACAACTAGACGTGCCACATAAGCATTAAACTAACAGAGCTAGTCATCCGTTAGTCACGGCTCGTTAAAAACAAATACACCAATATTTGGGACTGCCAGCAGGCAAGTGTAAAGATGGGACTGATATTTACCAATAGGGCATAGTTGGGATTATTTAAAACCAATATTCCATAAAAAATTTAAAAATATAAGTGTATTTTTTTGTACATTGTGTTATAGGTCCTAAGCATTGTGTTTTTTCTTTATTTCTTATATAAATTGTGTTTTTACCATTGTATTTTTTATTAATGTGTTAATTTATTGTGGAGGTAGATGTCAGGGTGGAAAAGTAAATAACGCTGAGGATTGAGAGAACGATGTTGTGGTGGGTGTTATATTGAAATGATTCCGGCAGCCACGGTGGCGGAGGGTGATGAAACTGGTTGTGGTGGCTGTGGAATGGTGGTGGTTTTTGAGATCTGGGTTTTGAAAGTTAGGAGTTGTGTGAAGATGACGGGTGTAAACTAGTGGGCTTTTGAGATTTTGGTAATAGACCAAAATACCATCATTCTTAAACTTCTTAGAAAAGTGATACTTCTTATTTGAACTAAACTCTTGTTAACTAATGTAAATCATAATTATATTATGTAATATAAATAATATATATATATATATATATATTAATATATATATATATATATAATATATGACCATCGTTATCATTTATATTATAATAGATCAAAATTATTAATATGTCTTATTATATGTTAGCTTGGTAATTGTTGATGGGCCATATTACCCTTCTTAGCTAATAAAGGGTTTCCTCTTGGGTGTTTATAAAGAGAGATAAATATTAACATCATAAACTAATCACACACATATAACAATTTTATGTGCCCCCTCTCTCCTAAACCGGGTTCCTCTCAAGAATCCTAACACCATCCTTAACTATACATCCTAAAGGAGAACTCGATCAAGATGACAAACATGTCGACTACATAATACTCTGCCGCGGTTACTACTCTCCATGCTGTAACAGTTCATATGTTTAATATTTATCATGTTTTCTATTAATTTCATGAAGAACTGATCAACATATGATATCAGAGCGATGTTGATAATCAGTTTTTCATGTTTTCTCTAAATTTGGAATTAAAATCGGAAGACATGGATTAAAACCTAATAAACCCTAATTTTCAAGTTATGTTTTTGTGTTTTATTTAGAGAACAGTTTATAAAAACAACTTAAAATCGTTAAAGTATCCTAATATTTTCAAAATCTGTTAAAAATCATGTTCAATGTTTCGATTCCAGACCAAAATCATATATTAATCATGTACGTAGTTCTTCGTGTTTATAAAACTATTCAAAAAATTTCATCCTAATTTGATGAAAAATCACATAATTTTGTGACTGATTATTTTTTAATTATGTTTCCTTGAATTTTGGGATAGATTAATATTTTATTATGTTTTCCTAAATTTTGTATCTTTATCTCCAAGTTTCATTTCAAATTATTATTTTATTTTCTAAAAACGAATAAAATACTTGGATATATTTAAAACACATAATGTTTCGATATGAATGTAACATTTACATGGGCAAAGTATTAATAAACTTGTTATAAATGTTACCAAAACCTACAACTGATATAAATAATAGACAAATCATAATCACTAGGGGTTTATATTACATAAACCTCATACACTAAGTGAATGACTAAAAACTAAAAATTACTTTTGTAATTAGTTTGTGAATGAAATTATGTGTCTTCACGAATTTAGATGTTTTGGTTCAAGTGGATCATGATTTAATAAACTTATAAGTTATGATGCTAGTCAAACCCACTCATCGTTTATTATCCCTTAATTATCCCTTACGGAAAAAAAATTTTGTCTATAAATTTACAAAAATTTCATTGTTACCATGCATTCTATTCAGTAATGTTAATATGCAACCCCCCCCCCCCTAAATCCCGAAAACTAATTTTTTTAACAGATTCCAATCCCGATTTGCAATCAACTAATTAAAAATGTTTTGTGAATACTTAAATATTATAAAATGTTACAAAACATAAAAAGCTTAACTTGAGTGAATTTTGATGTATCACTTCTGCCCAAAGGTGATATGTTACATTTACCATATCATTCAAGTCTAATTGAAAGCTTTTAATAGTTTTGCCTAACATGATTTAAATGTCTCACTTCTGCCCAAATGTGATGTGTTACGTTTTTATCTAGCAAAATTAGCTCGTGCATAATTAAAATAATTGTCTCACTTCTGCCCAAAAGTGATGTGCTATAATTGTTTTGCGCACACACTTAAATAAATTTTAATTCTGCCCAAAAGTGATTTATTTTTTGTTTAAGTAGAACTTTTAATTAGAGTCTATTAATTTGATGTTAATAATAGAAATATCACATATTCAATCAAATATAATGATCCTTCATTAATCTAACGATCATAAATTTTAATCTGTATTATTTTAGTATCCCGTAACATTACTCACTATAATTTTCTTCTATAAATAACTATCTCATCCAAATAATCCACTCTAATATTAAAACATAATATAAGTTTTATATCATAAAGAGTTTCAATAACATTTAGCTCTTTTCGGTTTTAATTATCCATTAAGACATGATATGACTATCCTACTACTCTTTCCAATAACAATCATTCTATTGAAAACTAGGGCATAACAAATGGGACGAGTCAATCATAATATCTCTTATGAGAATAATGATCAAGAATTATTTAAATAAATGTTATCACTAGAGTTATTAGTTTTTCCTAAGACTAATCAAAATAACTCCTAATATTCACGCACTTCTTAAAAATTCTAACTATAAGGTTAAATGGATACATCATAATGCACAATATCATGACCCATAAAATTAAGGGCTCACACATGAAAATAAGTAAAATTTTCTTGTACATTACATATTAAAATTTTTTCATTAGTACATTTGATACCTTAAGAATCAACTATAACACTAAGAAGTACCAAAGAAAAATGAGTGTGTTGATCAGCAACATATGTATAAGAAAAGAAATGTCTGTTATTGAAAAATAAGATGTTATTCAACTCACTACTATTAAAACTTAAAAGAGGATAATTCTAAGGTTCATAGATAAAATACAAGTAATATTTCCAACTTTAAGTTCTCTAAGAAAAACTCTCTTTGCAAAAATATGCCATTAGATTAAGCAACAAGACTATTCATAATTCAAAAGAGCATTGGCAAAAATTAATAGTTTTATATTAATGATATATAAGTCTACTAATTCTAGTATTCCCAGAAGCACATGATTGGTTGAGTCTAGTTCTATATGTTTACCCGAAATAAACAAATAACTAAAATGAGTGTTAGTGACAAATTTAAATATTAAGGTTATTAGAACAATGATAAATTTTCTTCTAATTATGATTTATGATACCTAAAATATTCTGGAGATTAATCAAAATTTAGTATCAATACTTAAGCTAGATTATGACAGTTATGAGGTTTGTATAGCCAATTTAAAGTCACTCTTACCTTAAACTCTCATATTACTTGTTATCAAAATCTAGATTGACACATTTATAAAATAGAACTACATAATATTATATACTTTCACAACTTTTTTATCATGCAAATAAAATTTTAAAAAAAGACTAATGAGACTTATAAAATTCATCCATTAAAACCAAATTTCATGAGAAATCATAACATGATTGATGAGGATAATTTTTCATATAATCTCATTCTTCGTGATTTTAAATTATGTGTTAGATGCCCTAAACATTACTTGGCTTAAGAAATAAATATGGGTCCACCAGAAGTTATATTTCACTTACATTCGTGGAACTTATTCAAAGGGAATATTCAGACATAATTCTTTTATTATTTAAACGAATATTGGTTTTAAATAATCCCAACTATGGCCTATTGGTAAATATCAGTCCCAACTTTACACTTGCCTGCTGACCGTCCCAACTATTGATGTATTTGTTTTTAACGGGCCGCGACTAACGGATGTTAACTCCATTATTGATTTGCTGACGTGGACCACTTGCCGGAAACCTGCAACATGCCTCCATTCTCCCTAATATCGTCACACCGTCTCCCTCCCTCTTCAAAAGACATCGGAAATTAGAAAATGAAGTAGATTCCATCTTCTTTCATAGCCAATCCCTATATACCAAACCCGATTTTATTTTCAAAAATTTGAAATCAATGTTACACGATTTACAAAATAAGCATATGGCTTTTGTTAAGAGGATAAAAACGAGTCGAATGATGTGTCAATTACCTCGAATGGTGCACGATTAACGAGGGTGGACTTCGCCAGAGACAACAACGGTGGCACATCGGTTAGGTTTCGAATAAGGGGAAGATGGAGAGAGATGGTGTAACGATATTAGGGAGAATGGAGGCTAGTTGTAGGTTTCCGGCAAGTTTCCAGCCGGAGAAGAAGGTCAACGTCAGCAAATCACTAACGGAGTTAACATCCGTTAGTCACGGCCCGTTAAAAACAAATACATCAATAGTTGGGACGGTCAGCAGGCAAGTGTAAAGTTGGGACTGATATTTATCAATAGGCCATAGTTGGGATTATTTAAAACCAATATTCCTTATTTAAAAGGCTATTTACTTGTATCTAATTTGTCTTCAATGGTCCACGGTCTTAAAGAGATCCATTCATATACACTTAATAAGATTTCTTCTAAATATGTCTCTAAGTCTATTACATATGGACGCTAAGGAAAACGAATCAACTCTAACGTATGTATGACAAATTTCCACATCACGTACATCATTGAAACTTCTCATGTGTTTTTTCCTAGAGATATTTAAGATCAGTGGAAGCCTTAAGTGTCTTAATAGTAATTTGCAAGATTTACAAGAGGTGGGGAGTGAAAAGTTGATATTATCTCAATTACACCTCTTGTACAAGACACTGCTCCATCACAACACTATTCCATCAAAACTTATCTTTTTTAGAATTTTCTACTATTCTTATAAAAGTTTCATTGTTGCTTAAACATGGGCATATTCAGATTTCTTACTAAACTAATCCTCTCCAAGAGAAACTATAACAACTTATATTATTAATTTTTGTTTCTATATTATAATCTATTGTTTTTAAAATATTTACCATAAGCATGTAAATTTTCTAAACGCTTCTAAGGTCAGTGGGAGCGGTAAAAGTCCTTATAATGACTTGTTATAAGTCCAAGAGGCGGGGGGAAAGGAGTAATTAAATTTTACGCTAAATTTAACTCCGATTACACCTCTTGTACACCATACTCCACCAACTCTTTCATACTTAAAATCCTGAAAATTGATAGCAACCTTACCAAGAGCTAAACCATAAAACTGAAACTTCTAATAAACCCAATAATCAACATAGGAGGCCATCTAGGTTTTCAAAACCTACTAACTTTAATGATCATGTAACCTCCCTAACTAAAGTTGAAATTGATGTTGGAAAGTTTACTAATCTTACCCCTTATAATTAAACCATTAGCATCCATCATAATTGACTCCATAAGTGAGAATAACGTTTTAAGATTTGGTTGAATCACCTAAGAGTGTTCATACTAAATCACAATACAAAACGTTAAGACACTAAGAAGCACCATTGATGGTCAAGGGTTATATTCAAGGAGAAACTAATTATCAAAGAATCTTCTTACCTATCAAAAGATTTCTTTAAGGATCAAAACTGTTCTAGTATCTTATAATAATTAAGAGCTACATTAGATGAACATTAAAACAACTTTTCCTAACAACAGGCTTACATATTTATATGTTCATAAAATAACCTATATCCATATGTTCAGAAAACAACCTTAAAGTTCTAAACTTAGGTCAAAGAACATTTAGTCTGTAAGTCAATAAAATTCATATATGAGTTAATGCAAACATCAAAGTGTGAGGAAATCTTTATACAATTATTTTCACAAAAAACCAAGTGGATTAATATACCTATCTCAATATGAGTGGGAGCAACTAAAAACAACCTTGTCCTTATATAGATGGCATTCTTATGACAAGTATATGTTACATAAGTCAAAGCATTGTTCACACATACATTGATATGATAGATATCATAGATATTCCTTACGCATGTAACAAAAAAAACTGCTCTACTTTATAGGATAATAGGATCACATAGATTATTTCCTAATGATTCGTTAAGTAGAAGCCTTATATAAGTTCAAGTCTATCCTTGTTCAGATATTACTCAAAATTACAACACACTAGATTTGTCTAGGTTAATGTGAAGCATCTAAAAGAGTATTAAAATATCTTTATGGAAACGAAAAACTATAATATAAAAGAAGAAGTGATAACTCAAATCAATTTATTACTCTAAAACTTTGTAATATTTAAGATAACAAAATGTAATTTCGGGATATATTTTTATATCGGCAGATAAATCTATCTCATGGAGGAGTCTTAATAAGCTGATAACAACAACCTAAGTTATAATGACATAATATATTGATTAATCACAACGCAATTAGCAATAAATGTTCTTGGATATTTATCAGCGGACTCATAAGTTTATTAACTCCATATAAATGATATATTGAAGACTTACTGTGATAAAGTCAGCTACCAGATTTTCTCAAACTTTAATAGTTCGAGAGGTGCTGCATTAAAATTTTGATATGAAATCAATTATTCGTTTATGAATGGAACGAGGAGACTAAATTTTTATATCGAATACATTCATGATATGCTTCAGGATCCTATAACAAAAGGTCAATTACCCATAAGTATTATGAAAGCGCTTATAATAATGATGGGTTTATTGATGACTATGAATGATTAACTATTAATTTTCCTCATCGGTTTTGATTTTGTATGTCTCTTAATATATTCTGCATGCATAATGACATATAGAGAAATTGTAATACGAATCAAACGTTTGAAGGGCTTACTTGAAAATTTTGATCATAACTACTTAATTTTTAAATAAGGACTTGAGCTGATTTCAATTCAATGATTGTATTTCTCTGTTCCAGTTTGAGTTCAAAACTAAAAAGAGTGTTAAATCCTGATCAGGCTTATCTAATACTCATAATAAATGATTACTCGGCCAAGTGAGAGAATGCAAGATAAATATATTTATTAATATATGGTCATCGTTATCATTTATCTTATAATAGATTAAAATTATTAATATATCTTATTATATGTTATCTTGCTAATTGTTGATGGACCATATTACCCTTATTAGCTAATAAAGGGTTCCCCTTAGATGTATATAAAGAGAGATAAATATTAACATCATAACCAAATCACACACAAATAACAATTTTGTGTGCATACTCTCTCCTAAGTCGGGTTCCTCTCAAGAACCCTAACATAATCCTTAACTATACATCCTAAAGGGGAACTCGATCAAGAAGACAAACATGTCGACTACATCATACTCTGTTGCGGTTACTACTCTCCATGCTATAATAGGTTCATATGTTTAATATTTGTCATATTTTCTATTAATTTCATGAAGAGCTTATCAACACATTAAACTCAAGAGTCTGTGGGATGCGAGCCTGTTTGAGTTAGCAGACCAAGAGTCTATGCAATCAAATCATTCCCATATGCTTGCCGTCTACTGGTTTGATCAAGAGTAAGAAAGTTAGCAACAATCTACATGAATACATCTTAAAATCATTCAATTGTAGCGGAAACTTAAATCATTACAAAACCTTATATTTACAAATTGAACTAAGTGTATTTCTTCATCTCCAAAAATGTAAGAAACATCCACAATTAGAAAAAAAACACATGGATTGTGGTTTGTTATATTTTAAATTAGAGACAAATATTTTCCTTAAAAATAACACTTTTTGGTTCAACCAAAATTCATATAATCCATAGGAATCAGACTCATGTAAACACCACAAATTAGTGAATTACACAATTGGAGTCAAATCATGCATATAGTGACGAATTGAAACTGATTATTATACTTTGTAAACTCAAAGTCTAAAAGAAATTTTACATTAATCTTAGGTGTTGTTTGTTTTTAAAGACAAAAACTGTCTGTAATCTGATTTCATGTCTGCAACTGAAGATGTGGTCTGAAGGTTTGTAATCTGAAAATATAAATCGTTTGCATAAGCTGAAAATTAGTTACTTATCATAAATATCACAATAGATAGAAGTCATTTAACGTCTGTAGACTGCAAAAATAATTGGTGGTGGTGTACGAATTGTGGAAGTAGGTGGTGGTGAACAATTGGTGGCAGACGATTGTGGTAGGCGGTGAACGATGTGTAACGCTCGTTAATTCCGGTTTCAAGAATTAAAGCTTGTAGAGTATGTATAATTCTCGGGATTTATCCGACGTTTCTCGGAAGCCTTTGCGTCATCGCGGTACGTTAAACCATTTAACTTTCCTTCCACTTTGCCTTACACTTAAATTTGGAGGGACTTGGATGTAACTATTTTATTTATATCATAAAACATTTAACCTAACCCTGCCCCCCCCCCCTTGCAGCAGCGATCGGCCGAGAAACCCCCCCTGCTCGTTTTTCTTCTACCCAGCCAAGTTTCGGCCGTAAAAACTTCAATTCAAGGTCGGTTTTATGATTCCCCATGTCTTTTACACCTTAATTGATCATATTAACGCGCTTATTGGTCGTTAAGGTTGAGTTTTGATGATAACAGTTTGCTGACAGATTCGTATACGTTTATTGTAGGGTCTGTAACGCGATGGTAATCCAATTTTTTTGATCAATTCTTTATTCCATGATGTTCTACTTTGAGTCTAGTTTCCAGAAAGGTATAATACGTAATTTTTGGACGAGATTTGAATGGTTTTTATGAATTTATAAAATCGAGTGTCAAAGCTGATGCGGGATGACGGATTCTGGTCTGTCTTCCCGACGTCATAACCTTTTTTCGACAGGTCCAAATTGGTTGGTTCCACTTCCGGAAGTTATTATTTTGAGTTGGAACCAAACCCAATTGGAATTGTTTAATTTGGTTCGGTAATGAATTTTATAAAAATAAAACCATTTTGTTGCGCACTGAAATAGCTGCACGTACCTTGCTGTGTTGGATGAATTTTTATAATTTTTTTGTCCAATAGAAAAATATAATAAAAATATTTTTATAAACCTAAGAAATTTATTAAGGTCTGGTAAAAATTTAATAATTTATTTCAAAGGTTATCCTATGTAATTAAATGCATATTCGCACGCTAAAATCTACACATTTTACTCGTTATTAATCGATAAGTTCGTTTTAGGCTTAACCGGTGGATTTGGTTAGTTGAAAGGTTTTAGGGGCTGAGGTAAAGTAATTGGGTATGGGTTGGGCCTTGGGCCAAGTGTTGGGCCTTGGGAAAGTTGTTGGGCCTTGGGCCAAAGTGTTGGGCCTTGAACGGCCTATTAGGCAAGAGTGTTCTTACGGTCTAGTTTAGTAACGCGTTGTGTACTATTTACAGGCCCTTACTTGTGAGTGTGCACTTAGGGATTTCCTAGCTCGTTGCAGGTGTTCGATCGATTTCCGGTGAGTTCATGATGCCCCTTTTAACTCTTTTTAAATTTTGGGCTAACATGCACACCTAAGTGTTTTCTTACTTGATGAAATGTTTTAAACGATTTTATATATGCTTGCTAGTATATGGTAGGCCTTGGGATGTTAAATATATATATATACACACACACACACATTATTGCTTGGCCTATATTTGGCGATGTTGTAGTTGTTTTGACTACTGATGTTGCGTATGCCTACTTTGTGTTTGCATGCGTTGATGTTACGTGTTTGGGTTGTACGTTTGCTCGACCCTGATGTTATTACTTGGATGATATATATGTAGGTATATAATTATAAGGATGTTTATATTTAATTATAAGGATGTTTATATATATATATATATATGGATGATTACTTATTGTTGATGATGGCCTAACTGTTTTATCCCGTTTATTTGGCCTAACTGTTTTATCCCTTTTATTTTAAAACTCTTGGGATGACTATTACGATTATTATTATTAATGTTATTTATTAAAACTTGAACTCACTCAACTCAAGCAGACTTTGTGTGCATGTTAGTGTGAGATTCAGGTTAGGAGGAGGATGCCTTATCGCTTGGACGTGCACGAAGCTACTTGGACGGTGAAGGGCATACGTGGATAGAAGATTTTATTTTTGAACATTTTATTTTAAAAAGTTTTATAAAATATAATTAAATTGGTTTTGGGCAATATTCCCAGGATTTTGGGAACGTATTTTATTATTTATGTTTTTCGCTAAATTATACTCTGAATTGGTTATTTTAATGAAATGAATCATTTTTAAGTTTAAATATTTTTACAAGTGTTTTGAATGATTACCAACTGTGGGGTTCCCGGTGTTCTGTGCCTTACAATTTGGTATCAGAGCTATGGTTCGAGGGATCCGAGCATCCCCGAATGCTTGGACTCGAACTGTAAGAAAAGAGAGCAGTATGCCCACCGCGAGTAGCTGCACGCCAAGAGGTAACTTTAAATTATTTAGTCATTCCTTTGAATTTGAAAGTTTCCAGTATGTGATTAATTGTAAAGAGTTAGATAGAATGCTAATATGGTTAGGAGCAGGGGGTGCTTAGAACGGGCCGGTGAAGTAAACGACAAATAACACTTGATCAACGTTATTAGCAGTTTGCCCTTACCTTCCATGTTTTAAATACCACTTGTATCTGACTATGTTAGGGTTCTGTCTTTGTAGGGATAGGATTTGGCTAACTCTCGAGTCGTTAGCGTTAAAGTTTATCTTATTCCCTAAATTCTCTTGTTTGTTTCCCATCCTCTTGAACTCTTTGCGCGTAATTGTTTAGCTGAGGCGTAACATACTGTGTGACACCCGGTAAATTTCCCAATCCTATAAACTAAGTAATCAACCTAATAATTAGGTGATTGTAAATATTAAGCGCGCCATGTTAGAATCAGCGCGGGCATTTGTTATATGCGCCGTGCGCGAGCGCGCCATGTTAGTCAGCGCGGGCATGTTATGTGCGCCCTGCGCGAGCGCACCATGTTAAGAACCTGCGTGGGCATGTGTTATATGCGCCATGCGCGAGTGTATTGGTTTTATGTATCCTTAACTTTATGTTGTCTAATGGGTTGACCGTCCCGCATGATGCCAAGGCGGGTGTATCCCAAATCGTTTATGCGCGTGCGGAAGGGGAACTAACCCCGCATGGCGGGAACATTGAGAGCTAGTTTGTCTGAAGCTCCAAGATGGAATTGACTTCAACATGACTGATCACTATGTTGAAATACCAAGACCACCTGGAGAATCTACAAATGAAACTCAATGTCCCTGACTGCGAGAAGGTTACGCACCTACCCGCAGCAAAGAAATGTCCTTCACGCAGAAAGCTATGCGCACAAAGTGATACGCGCAGAACACTTAGTCTATTCTCCAGATGTAAGGAGATTACTCCCGCCCAAAAGGAAACAGTAGCGTGTTTCAGAGATTTTCCACTTTTTACTGTACACTGACAAAAGTACCTGAAAAAGCACACTGTAACATGAAAAGTCAACTGTCAGCCACCCTACTCCCACCAACCACAGACCTGCATGTCCTGTCCAAATCAAATCAAAATCTTTTATCCACTACTCCACTTTTAAATAAATAATAATAATTTCCATACTTTATCATCATTACACCTAGATATGAAAAGATTACAATCCCCTAAAGCAAGGGATTGTGTTCCCTTGAGTTTGCCTATAAATATGTAACCTAAATTATCACCCAAAACACACTTCAAACTTCTCTCTTAAGAACTGCAACTTGCACTAATCATCTCCCAAGCATCCGTTGTTTTCGTTTCCGATCCTGTTACTAGGTAAGCCGAGAATATAACCTTGAGATCTGCTTTCCATCCCTTATATTCTCCTAATTCTTGATCTTAATATATATACTTCTTGTTATTTAATCGTATTCTAGACCTTCAATTCCGAGGCCAACACCAAGAAAACCCGAATCTCGATTAATCCCTTAACAAGAACCACAGGTGAGTCTCACAGCCCCTATTCTCGCTGTTTTCACTGTTTTTAAACTGTTTTCGGGGCGAGGGACACGTACTTAAATAATGTTTTATCATGGTATACTTACAAGCTATGCAAGCGATTATGTGTTTAAATTATATTTCATGATGAGCAATGCGAACGGTTATCTAAGGTTTTCGATGTATGTGCGCTAGAACTCGAGTAAGTGATCACTTTACCATTGGAACTCTAAGGGTAGGGACTGCTGGTTTGATCCACCCACTCGTAGGGGTCGCACCTCTTTGCATGGACGAGTGCCTAGTATGGTCATGGGGCAGTACTATGGGTTTGAGCCCGCTCGTAGGGGTCGCGCCTCTTTGCATGGACGAGCGCCTTGTTTTCCGGCACAACGTCCGCGCGTAACCCGCGGGACGGTATTATTGATTAGCTCGTAGGGGCAGCGCCTCTTTGCATAGACGAGCACGGTTTTTCAGAAATGTCCACGCGTAAACCGCGGGACGGCATTATATTATTTAGCTCGTAGTGGCAACGCCACTTTGCATGGACGAGCACATTTCCAGAAATGTTCGCGCGAAAACCGCGGGACGGTATTACTTATTTCGCTCGTAGTGGCAGCGCCACTTACACAGACGAGCACGATTCCCAGTAATGTTCGCGCGTAGCCGCGGAACGATTTTTTTTTATCAGAAATGTGTCAGATCTATGTTTTCATACGGATTATCAAGTATATGTTCAGACATGAAATCAGAAATGTGTTTCAATATGATTTTTATTAAGACTATGATGCAATGCGATTTATCAAGTTACTAAAACTTGTGAACTCACTCAGTTTATACTGATTCAAATGTTTTTACGTGTCTTTCAGGAGATAACTAGGTAGCGCATGGAGTCACACTTAGAGCACCTCACGCTGAACATCTAAAACTAGTTTTTGGAAGATTTTAGTTCTATCCCTTCGATGCGCGTGGTTGTTCCCGCCGCGCAAGGGGATATGGCGTGGAAATCTTCAACAGTTTTATACTTGGATGTTTTTATGTAATTTTTAAACAATGTAATGTATTTGTATTAAACATTTCATGCGCAATGAAAATCTTACTTTGAATGTTTGCAATGGCCCGTGCTTAATTATCAATCCCCACTCGCGCGCGCCCGGCTGTTTCCGCCGCTCAGGGCCGGGTGTGACAGATTGGTATCAGAGCACTGGTTATAGCGAACTAGGAAAAGAAGTTTTAACCTAGACTATAACCGTTGGGGGAAATCGCATGAAATATTTTTCAAAGAAGATATTTTCAAAAGAAACTATACACACACTTAGGAACACGGGTCACACAGTGTCTAGTAAATAATGATAACATTATGTGCTCAGAATACATGCGCTAAGATTGATATATTTTCTCTTTTAAAGCGAGAATGCCTCCAACTAGAGCCAAGGGAATTACCATGACACCCGAGGAACTCGCGGAAATAATCGCGCAAGCGATCGCAACACATGAGGCCAGCAAGGCCGAATCTAGTCAGGGTCGTCAGGAGAACGAGACCCCAGAACCCGAATCAGGAGCTTTGGACAAAGGATGCTCCTACAAGACATTTATGGCCTGTAAGCCTTGGCCATTCAAGGGTACCGAAGGGGCCATTGGGCTCTACAACTGGATTGACAAGATGGAGACAGTTCTCTCCATTAGCGGATGTAGTGAGAACCAGAAGGTCCTTTACGCGACCTGCATGTTCCAAGAAGCAGCTTCGTCTTGGTGGAAGCTTCAAGTGAAGACCTTGGGGCGAGAAGTTGCTTTTCACAAGACCTGGGAGGAACTGAAGGAAATGTTGATGAGAAAGTTCTGCTCTCGCGCAGAAATTCAGAACCTACAACAGGAATTCTGGAACCACACCATGGTAGGAACGGATATCGACGCCTACAACAACCGGTTCAACGAGCTTTGCCAGTTGGTGCCAGACATGGCAAACACGGAGGAAAAGAAGATAGAGAGGTATATCTTTGGGTTACCTCCTGTTGTTAGGGTTCCGCTCAACGCCGCAGCGCCTCCAACCTTTGATGAGGCGGTAGCGCGGGCCATCACCCTTACAAGGGATACGGTCCGTGCGGGTATGTTAACTACGCGCGAAATCGAGCAGCGAACCTCTGATCCCAAGAGGAAGTGGAACTCTCACCACCGAGGGTCCGACTCCAAGCAGCCACCATTCAAGAAGCAAGAAAGCGCAAGGACTTACGCGATTCAGGCCGCGTAGCCACCGCGAAAAGGATACAGCGGGCCTCGCCCATGGTGCAGCAAATGCAAGTATCACCACGAGGGTGAATGCGCAAGAATCGAATGTGCCAAATGTGGCAGACCAGGGCACAAGACGATGAATTGCCGTGTCAGAGAAGCTGGAGCGAGCGACAACTGCTACGCATGCGGGAAGCCAGGGCATTTTAGTCGGGATTGCCCGCAAAAGGGAAACCAAGCTCGCGGGAGAGCTTTTATGATCGGCGCAGGCGAAGCTAAAGAAGAGCCGAATGTGGTAACCGGTACGTTTTTGCTTAACGGCCATTTTGCATCTGTCTTATTTGATACTGGCGCTGACCTAAGTTTTATATCCGCTGAGTTTAAAGACTCCCTAGGCCTAGCAACCAGTAGGCTAGACACACCTTATACTATAGAACTAGCCAATGGTAGGCAGTTATGCGCGAACGAAAGAACTGAACAATGTGTAATAGTCATGGGAGGTCACGGGTTCAATATTAACTTGTTGCCAATAGACTTGGGAAGTTTTGACATTGTGATAGGTATGGATTGGTTAGTCGAGAACCACGCGGAAGTTATTTGCCATGAGAAGCAGGTTCGGGTCCCACTGTTGAACGGAGAGACCTTGGTAATTCAAGGGGAAAGAAGGGGAGTTGCGACAAAACTGATTTCGTGCCTAAAGGCGCGCAAGTGCCTAAGGAAAGGGTACTACGCCTTCCTGGCGCATGTAGTAGAGAAGAAAGGAGATGAGCGAAGAATTGAAGACTTACCAGTAGTGCGCGAATTTCCAGAAGTTTTTCCTGAAGATTTGCCCGGATTACCGCCACCCGCGACAAGTCGAGTTTCGTATTGATTTAGTCCCAGGAGCTGCGCCAGTAGCTCGAGCGCCTTATCGACTAGCTCCATCTGAGATGCAAGAGCTATCCAATCAGTTACAGGAACTATTGGATAAGGGTTTCATACGCCCAAGCTTTTCGCGTTGGGGAGCTCCAGTACTGTTTGTTAAGAAGAAGGATGGTTCGTTCAGAATGTGTATTGACTACAGGGAGCTGAATAAGCTGACAGTCAAAAATCGGTACCCCTTACTGAGGATTGACGACTTATTTGACCAGTTGCAGGGATCCAGTTATTATTCGAAGATAGATCTACGGTCCGGATACCACCAACTTAGGGTCCATGAGGAAGATGTGCCGAAAACAGCCTTCCGAACTAGATACGGCCATTATGAGTTCTTAGTGATGCCTTTCGGGCTAACTAATGCGCCGGCTGTATTCATGGATCTGATGAACCGCGTGTGCAAACCATACTTGGACAAGTTTGTGATTGTATTTATAGATGATATTCTGATTTATTCTCGGACCAAGGCCGAGCATCAGCAACACCTGAGATTGATTTTGGAATTGTTGAGGAAAGAAAAGTTGTATGCGAAGTTTTCCAAGTGCGAGTTTTGGCTTAGAGAAGTTCACTTTCTCGGTCACGTTGTAAACGAGAAAGGAATACACGTTGATCCTTCCAAAGTCAAGGCCATCGAAAACTGGGAAGCGCCAAAAACCCCAACTGAGGTGAGGCAATTCCTAGGACTAGCTGGCTACTATCGACGCTTCATTGAGAACTTCTCCAAGATAGCTCTACCTCTGACCGCGCTAACTCAGAAAGACAAGAAGTTTGTTTGGGGCGAAAATCAGGAAGCAGCGTTTCAAATGTTGAAACAGAAGTTATGTAGTGCGCCAATTTTGTCTCTGCCCGAGGGGACGGACGACATCGTCGTTTACTGCGACGCTTCACATCAGGGACTCGGATGTGTCCTTATGCAGCGAGACAAAGTCATAGCGTATGCCTCGCGCCAACTCAAGACCAATGAAAAGAACTACACAACGCATGATCTGGAACTTGGAGCGGTTGTCTTCGCGCTAAAGATTTGGCGCCATTACCTCTATGGTACAAAGTGTATAATCTTTACGGATCACAAGAGCCTTCAAAATATATTTGATCAAAAGGATTTAAACATGAGGCAACGAAGATGGGTTGAATTGTTGAATGATTATGATTGTGAAATAAAGTATCACCCTGGAAAGGCGAATGTGGTAGCAGACGCGCTAAGCAGGAAGGAGCGAATAAAAACGCTACGAGTCAAGGCTCTAAGGCTGACCATTCGCGCAGATCTCTTTACCCGCATCCGAGACGCTCAGCAAGAAGCTTTGAAACCAGAGTTTGCTAAAAACGAATCCCTTGGGGGTATGATTAAGAGTTTGGAACTTAAGAACGGCAATCTATATTTCGCTAACCGCATATGGGTCCCTCTCAAGGGAGGATTGCGCGAGCAAGTATTAAACGAGGCTCACAAGACGCGGTATTCCGTACATCCTGGCACAGACAAGATGTACCAAGATGTTAAAGCGCGGTATTGGTGGCCCAATCTTAAAGGCGCCATCGCGACGTATGTCAGTAAGTGCCTGACGTGTTCAAAGGTAAAGGCTGAATATCAGAAGCCGTCGGGGTTGCTTCAGCAGCCAGAAATTCCCATGTGGAAGTGGGAACAAATCTCTATGGACTTCATCACCAAACTGCCGCGGACACCTGGGGGTTACGACACAATCTGGGTTATTGTAGATCGGCTAACTAAGTCAGCGCACTTCCTGCCGATCAAGGAAACCGATAAGATGGAAAGTTAGCCAGATTGTATATTCAAGAAGTAGTTTCAAAACATGGAGTCCCAGTTTCCATCATTTCTGATAGAGATAGTCGGTTCACATCAAGGTTTTGGAGATCGTTACAAGGGGCTTAGGTACTCGTCTTGACATGAGTACGGCATATCATCCCCAAACGGATGGGCAAAGCGAGCGAACAATCCAGACATTGGAAGATATGCTGCGCGCGTGCGCAATCGATTTCGGTGGTAGCTGGGATACTCATCTCCCATTGGTTGAATTTTCTTACAACAGTTATCACACAAGCATCAAGGCTGCGCCGTTTGAAGCTTTGTATGGGCGCAAGTGTAGATCCCCACTGTGCTGGGCTGAAGTGGGTGACAAGCAAATGACTGGTCCAGAATTGATCCAAGAAACAACAGACAAGATTTTTCAGATAAGGGATCGCCTTAAGACAGCGCGCGATAGACAGAAGAGCTACGCAGATGTGCGAAGGAAACCGTTGGAGTTTCAAGTAGGGGATAGAGTACTTTTGAAAGTCTCTCCATGGAAAGGAGTCCCCCGTTTCGGCAAGCGAGGAAAGTTGAATCCGCGCTACATTGGACCATTTGAGATCCTGGAAAGGATCGGTCCGGTTGCTTATAAACTCCGTTTACCCGCCGAACTCAGTGGAGTTCATGCTACGTTTCATGTGTCCAACCTCAAAAAGTGTTTATCTGACGAAACGTTGATTTTACCGTTGGAAGAGATTCACATCGACAAACAACTGCACTTCGTAGAAGAACCTATAGCAGTAACCGATTGGAAAGAACAAAAGTTGCGCAGAAGTCGAATCAAGTTAGTAAAGGTTCAATGGAACTCAAGGCGTGGGCCTGAATTTACTTGGGAAAGAGAAGATCAAATGCGCCAGAAATACCCACACCTCTTTCAGAGCATGGCTTCTGCCAGCGACGTCTCCTAAATTTCGGGACGAAATTCTCTTAACAGGGGGAGAATGTGACACCCGGTAAATTTCCCAATCCTATAAACTAAGTAATCAACCTAATAATTAGGTGATTGTAAATATTAAGCGCGCCATGTTAGAATCAGCGCGGGCATTTGTTATATGCGCCGTGCGCGAGCGCGCCATGTTAGTCAGCGCGGGCATGTTATGTGCGCCCTGCGCGAGCGCACCATGTTAAGAACCTGCGTGGGCATGTGTTATATGCGCCATGCGCGAGTGTATTGGTTTTATGTATCCTTAACTTTATGTTGTCTAATGGGTTGACCGTCCCGCATGATGCCAAGGCGGGTGTATCCCAAATCGTTTATGCGCGTGCGGAAGGGGAACTAACCCCGCATGGCGGGAACATTGAGAGCTAGTTTGTCTGAAGCTCCAAGATGGAATTGACTTCAATATGACTGATCACTATGTTGAAATACCAAGACCACCTGGAGAATCTACAAATGAAACTCAATGTCCCTGACTGCGAGAAGGTTACGCACCTACCCGCAGCAAAGAAATGTCCTTCACGCAGAAAGCTATGCGCACAAAGTGATACGCGCAGAACACTTAGTCTATTCTCCAGATGTAAGGAGATTACTCCCGCCCAAAAGGAAACAGTAGCGTGTTTCAGAGATTTTTCACTTTTTACTGTACACTGACAAAAGTACCTGAAAAAGCACACTGTAACATGAAAAGTCAACTGTCAGCCACCCTACTCCCACCAACCACAGACCTGCATGTCCTGTCCAAATCAAATCAAAATCTTTTATCCACTACTCCACTTTTAAATAAATAATAATAATTTCCATACTTTATCATCATTACACCTAGATATGAAAAGATTACAATCCCCTAAAGCAAGGGATTGTGTTCCCTTGAGTTTGCCTATAAATATGTAACCTAAATTATCACCCAAAACACACTTCAAACTTCTCTCTTAAGAACTGCAACTTGCACTAATCATCTCCCAAGCATCCGTTGTTTTCGTTTCCGATCCTGTTACTAGGTAAGCCGAGAATATAACCTTGAGATCTGCTTTCCAACCCTTATATTCTCCTAATTCTTGATCTTAATATATATACTTCTTGTTATTTAATCGTATTCTAGACCTTCAATTCCGAGGCCAACACCAAGAAAACCCGAATCTCGATTAATCCCTTAACAAGAACCACAGGTGAGTCTCACAGCCCCTATTCTCGCTGTTTTCACTGTTTTTAAACTGTTTTCGGGGCGAGGGACACGTACTTAAATAATGTTTTATCATGGTATACTTACAAGCTATGCAAGCGATTATGTGTTTAAATTATATTTCATGATGAGCAATGCGAACGGTTATCTAAGGTTTTCGATGTATGTGCGCTAGAACTCGAGTAAGTGATCACTTTACCATTGGAACTCTAAGGGTAGGGACTGCTGGTTTGATCCACCCACTCGTAGGGGTCGCACCTCTTTGCATGGACGAGTGCCTAGTATGGTCATGGGGCAGTACTATGGGTTTGAGCCCGCTCGTAGGGGTCGCGCCTCTTTGCATGGACGAGCGCCTTGTTTTCCGGCACAAAGTCCGCGCGTAACCCGCGGGACGGTATTATTGATTAGCTCGTAGGGGCAGCGCCTCTTTGCATAGACGAGCACGGTTTTTCAGAAATGTCCACGCGTAAACCGCGGGACGGCATTATATTATTTAGCTCGTAGTGGCAGCGCCACTTTGCATGGACGAGCACATTTCCAGAAATGTTCGCGCGAAAACCGCGGGACGGTATTACTTATTTCGCTCGTAGTGGCAGCGCCACTTACACAGACGAGCACGATTCCCAGTAATGTTCGCGCGTAGCCCGCGGAACGATTTTTTTTATCAGAAATGTGTCAAATCTATGTTTTCATACGGATTATCAAGTATATGTTCAGACATGAAATCAGAAATGTGTTTCAATATGATTTTTATTAAGACTATGATGCAATGCGATTTATCAAGTTACTAAAACTTGTGAACTCACTCAGTTTATACTGATTCAAATGTTTTTACGTGTCTTTCAGGAGATAACTAGGTAGCGCATGGAGTCACACTTAGAGCACCTCACGCTGAACATCTAAAACTAGTTTTTGGAAGATTTTAGTTCTATCCCTTCGATGCGCGTGGTTGTTCCCGCCGCGCAAGGGGATATGGCGTGGAAATCTTCAACAGTTTTATACTTGGATGTTTTTATGTAATTTTTAAACAATGTAATGTATTTGTATTAAACATTTCATGCGCAATGAAAATCTTACTTTGAATGTTTGCAATGGCCCGTGCTTAATTATCAATCCCCACTCACGCGCGCCCGGCTGTTTCCGCCGCTCAGGGCCGGGTGTGACATACTGTCACTCTGGGTTCCTTGGTACTTGACTGCCTAAATTCCTCGCTCCTTCAAGAATGTATGAGCAACTGTTTAGCTAAGTAGGAGCGTGATGTTATCCCAGATACCTTTCTACTTTATGAGTTACCGGCGTCAGTCTTATTTGATTCGGGCGCCGGTAGAAGTTTTGTGTCTACCGCTTTCTGTTCCTCGTTGAATAAATCACCCGAGCGCGTAGTCGATGTGTTTGAGGTTGAGGTCGCCGTAGGAAAATCTGTTTCCGTGTCTAGGGCTACCGTCGGTGATGTTCCTATCGTTCGGGATTTCCCGGATGTAATTCCAAATGATTTGTCAGATGTGCCGCCGGACCGTGAGGTCGAGTTCCAGATAGATCTTGTGCCGGGCGCAAAAACCCGTTGCTCGAACCCTTATCGTCTAGCACCGAATGAGATGAAAGAACTTATGGCCCAGTTGGAAGACTTGCTCGACAAGGGCTTCATTCGACCGAGCATCTCGCCTTGGGGCGCCTCGTTCTCGTTCGTTAAGAAGAAGGACGATAGCATGCGGATGTGCATTGACTACCGTGAGTTGAATAAGCTCACCGTTAAAAATCGGTACCCGCTCCCGAGGATCGACGACTTATTTGATCAGCTCCAAGGAGCTAGTTGGTTCTCGAAGATCGACCTTAGGTCCGGGTATCATCAGTTGAAGATTCGGGAGGAAGATATTCCTAAGACTGCCTTCCGCACTCGTTATGGGCACTACGAATTCCTCGGATGTCTTCGGTTTGACCAACGCACCGGCTGCGTTCATGGATCTTATGAACCGGGTGTGTAGACCGATGCTCGATCGCTCTGTTATTGTGTTCATCGATGACATCCTTGTGTATTCCAAAAGCGAATCCGATCACGCCAGTCATCTCTCGGAAGTTTTGGAAGCTCTGCGAAAGAACAAGTTGTATGCAAAATTTTCTAAGTGTTCCTTCTGGTTGCGTGAGGTTCAGTTCTTAGGTCATGTTATTAACCCGAGGGGTATTTTGGTTGATCGTGCAAAGGTGGAAGCCGTGAATGATTGGGAGTCTCCTAAGTCTCCATTTGAAATCCGTAGCTTTCTGGGCTTGGCGGGGTATTACCGCCGCTTTATTCTCGACTTTTCAAAAATTGCTTCTTCGCTGACCAAGTTAACTAAGAAGAGTGTTAAGTTCTTTTGGGGTACTGAGAAGGAGGAGGCTTTTCTCGAGTTGAAGAACAGGTTAACGCATGCCCCGAATTTAGCTCTACCTGATGGCACCGATGATCTGGTGGTTTATTCTGATGCCTCTTATCAGGGGCTTGGGTGTGTTTTGATGCAGCGAGGTCGAGTCATCGCTTATGCCTCACGGCAGTTGAAGCCTCATGAGGCGAATTATCCTACCCACGATTTGGAGCTGGCGGCGGTGGTGTTTGCGCTCAAGTTGTGGAGACATTATTTGTACGGTGTTCCTTGCGTTATCTATACCGATCATAAGAGCTTAAAATATTTCTTTGAACATAAGGAACTGAATAAGTGCCAGCGTCGATGGTTGGAGTTGATTAAGGATTATGATTTGGAGATTATGTACCATTCAGGTAAGGCTAACGTGGTGGCTGACGCGTTGAGCCGGAAGGAGAGACCGAAGCCGATTCGTGTAAAATCTTACCAGCTTATCCTTAAACCCGATATTTTGAAACAAATAGCCAACGTCCAGAATGAAGCGTTGCAGGTGGAATGAATTATGTCAGAGCTTATTTGGGGTCAGGAAAAGTTGTTGGACGACGTCGGTGATGGGGTGAAGTATAAGGATGGGCGTTTATGGGTACCGAGGTATGGAGGTTTCAGAGATAAAATTTTAGATGAGGCGCACAAGTCGCGCTATTCCATTCATCCGGGCGCGACCAAGATGTACCAAGACTTGAAAAAGAATTATTGGTGGCCTGCGATGAAGTTTGAGGTGGCTCAGTATGTAAGTAAGTGTTTGACATGTCTGCAAGTTAAGGCCGAGCATCAGAAGCCGTTTGGGAAACTTTAGCCGTTGGAAATACCTGAGTGGAAATGGGAGCATCTTACTATGGATTTCGTGACTAAACTGCCTCGTACTCCTAGGGGTAATTATGACACCATTTGGGTAAACGGGGATAGACTGACCAAGAGCGCTCACTTCTTACCGATTCGAGAGACTTTTAATTCTGAGCAGTTGGCTGATGTGTTTATTCGTGAGATCGTCTCTAGGCATGGGGTTCCGGTATCTATTGTTTCGGATAGGAATACGCGTTTCACCTCCAGGTTTTGGAAAAGGTTTCACGAGGAGATGGGCACCAAACTCCTTATCAGTACTGCTTATCACCCGCAGACGGATGGTCAGTCCGAGAGGACCATTCAGACTCTCGAGGATATGTTGCGGGCTTGTGTTATCGACTTTGGTGGTAGTTGGGACCGTCACTTACCGTTGGTAGAGTTCTCGTATAATAACTGTTATCACGCCACGATTGGGATGCCACCGTTTAAGATGCTGTATGGTAGGAGGTGTAGGACTCCAGTCCGCTGGGGTTCCATTGGATAGAAACAGTTGGGTAAATTGGAGGTAGTTGAAGCCACGACTGAGAAGCTCGATAAAATCAAGGCGTTTATGAAGGCCGCTCAGGATCGTCAAAAGTCCTATGCGGACAAAAGGCGAAGGCCCATTGTGTTCGAGGCTGGGGATCGGGTTATGTTAAAAGTTTCTCCCTGGAAGGGCATTATTCGTTTTCGTAAGAGGGGGAAGCTCAGTCCGAGGTTTATTGGCCCGTTCCGTATTTTGGCCTGAGTTGGTGAGGTAGCATATAGGCTGGAATTGCCCGAGGAGCTCCCGGGGATTCATCCTACTTTTCACGTGTCCCATCTGAGGAAATGCTTAGCGGATTAAGGGGCCCATGTGCCTCTTGATGATATTGAGCTCGATGGTAAGCTGAACTACGTCGAGCAACCGATTGCCATCCATGACCGTCAGGAGAGGCGTCTGAGGAAATAGGTGGTTAGGAAGGTGAAGGTGCAGTGGAGGCACAGTAGGGGTTTCGAGGCTATTTGGGAGTCCGAAGACGAGATGAGGAGGCACTATCCGCAGTTTTTCCTGTCGCATCAGGATTCGGGGACGAATCCCATTGTAAGGGGGTGGACTTGTAACGCCCGTTAATTCCGGTTTCAAGAATTAAAACTTTTAGGGTATGTATAATTCTCGGGATTTATCCGACGTTTCTCGGAAGCCTTTGCGTCATCGCGGTACGTTAAACCATTTAACTTTCCTTCCACTTTGCCTTACACTTCAATTTGGAGGGACTTGGATATGACTATTTTATTTATATCATAAAACATTTAACCTAACCCTAGCCCCTCCCCCCCCCCCCCCCTTGCAGCAGCGATCGGCCGAGAAACCCCCCCTGCTCGTTTTTCTTCTACCCAACCAATTTTCGGCCGTGAAAACTTCAATTCAAGGTCGGTTTTATGATTCCCCATGTCTTTTACACCTTAATTGATCATATAAACGCGCTTATTGGTCGTTAAGGTTGAGTTTTGATGAACAGTTTGCTGAAAGATTCGTATACGTTTATTGTAGGGTCTGTAACGTGATGGTAATCCATTGTTTTTGATCGATTCTTTATTCCATGATGTTCTACTTTGAGTCTAGTTTCCAGAAAGGTATAATACGTAAATTTTGGACGAGATTTGAATGTTTTTTATGAATTTATAAAATCGATTGTCAAAGCTGATGCGGGATGACGGATTCTGGTCTGTCTTCCCGACGTCATAACCTTTTTTCGACAGGTCCAAATTGGTTGGTTCCACTTCTGGAAGTTATTATTTTGAGTTAGGAACCAAACCCAATTGGAATCGTTTAATTTGGTTCGGTAATGAATTTTATAAAAATAAAACCATTTTGTTGCGCACTGAAATAGCTGCACGTACCTTGCTGTGTTGGATGAATTTTTATAAATTTTTTGTCCAATAGAAAAATATAATAAAAATATTTTTATAAACCTAAGACATTTATTAAGGTCTGGTAAAAATTTAATAATTTATTTCAAAGGTTATCCTATGTAATTAAATGCATCTTCGCACGCTAAAATCTACACATTTTACTCGTTATTAATCGATAAGTTCGTTTTAGGCTTAACCGGTGGATTTGGTTAGTTGAAAGGTTTTAGGGGGCTGAGGTAAAGTAATTGGGTATGGGTTGGGCCTTGGGCCAAGTGTTGGGCCTTGGGCCAAAGTGTTGGGCCTTGAACGACCCATTAGGCAAGAGTGTTCTTACGGTCTAGTTTAGTAACGCGTTGTATAGGCTGCTAGTATATGGTAGGCCTTAGGATGTTAAATATATATATATATATACATTATTGCTTGGCCTATATTTGGCGATGTTGTAGTTGTTTCGACTACTGATGTTGCGTATGCCTACTTTGTGTTTGCATGCGTTGATGTTACGTGTTTGGGTTGTACGTTTGCTCGACCCAGATGTTATTACTTGGATGATATATATGTAGGTATATAATTATAAGGATGTTTATATATATATATATATATATATATATATATATATATATATATATATATATATATATATATATAAGGATGATTACTTATTGTTGATGATGGCCTAACTGTTTTATCCCTTTTATTTTAAAACTCTTGGGATGACTATTATGATTATTATTATTGATATTATTTATTAAAACTTGAACTCACTCAACTCAAGCTGACTTTATGTGCATGTTAGTGTGAGATTCAAGTTAGGAGGAGGATACCTTATTGCTTGGACGTGCACGAAGCTACTTGGACAGTGAAGGGCATACGTGGATGGAAGATTTTATTTTTGAACATTTTATTTTAAAAAGTTTTATAAAATATAATTAAATTGGTTTTGGGCAATATTCCCGGGATTTTAGGAACTTATTTTATTATTTATGTTTTCCGCTGAATTATACTCTGAATTGCTTATTTTAATGAAATGAATCATTTTTAAGTTTAAATATTTTTTAAAAGTGTTTTAAATGATTACCAACTATGGGGTTCCCGGGGTTCGGGGCCTTACACGATGGTAGTGGACGATTGTGGTGGGTGGTGGACGGTGGTGGTGGCAGTGGACGGTGGCGGGTGGTGGACGATGGTTGTGGGCGACGGTGGGTGGTGGTGGTCATGGCGGAAGGTGGGTGGTGGACGGTGTTGGTGGCGGACGATGGGTAGTGGTGGCGAACGGTGGTGGTGGCAGACGGTGGTGGTGGTGGTGGGTGGTGGGGGCGGACGGTAGTGGTGGGTGGTGGCGGCGGACGGTGGTTGTGGTCGACGGGTGGGTAGTGGTGGTGATGGACGGTGATGGTGGTAGGTGGTGGACAGTGGTGGTGGCGGACGGTTGTGGTGGGTGATGGTAGGGGGCGGTGGTTGTGGCCGATGGGGGTGGTGGTAGTGATGGACGGTGGCGGCGGACGATGGTGGTGGGTGGTGGTGGTGGCGAATGGTGGGTGGTGGTGGTGACACATGATGGGTGTGGTGGTGGTGTTTGACATTGGGTATTGATAGGATGTTAAAAAGTGTGAAGAAGTTCAACAATAGCTTATTTTTTAAGATCATAAAAGCATTTTCAGATCTTTAAAAAACAAAAAACAGTCTTCAAAAGCTTATGTCTGTGCGCCCGCAGACATATGCTCTCCATGGACCTTTTAATTAAAAACAAACATAACCTAATATGCACAACAATAATTTCTTTGAATATTAATCTAATCTAAGTATACTATTAAAGAAATAGGAATTTTGACCAAATGGTCTTTTTTATTAATCCATCTCTATTACTTTCATATATATCAAGCATTATTAGATTTTCTTCATAATTAAATAATTCAAAAGGAAATTAAAATACATATCAATTTTTATTTATTGATAATTGACTTATTATTATTACTAATAAATTTAACTTGTAACTCATTTCCTAACTTACATTATTTATTTTATTGCTTTCTAAATTAATTTTTGTAAGAAAACATTTTGATTTTGTTCATTTGAATTGTACACGTTGTCTTCATTTTTTTAAATTAAGTTAAAAAATCACGAAATATACTTTTCATTTTTACTGTAACTATTGAAATTCATTTCAAAATAATTCTATAACATATTATAAGCTCCATCATGTTATAAACGCAATACACTCATTTAAACATAATTCGTTTTGAATCATATGTTTTGTGCTAATCCACTAGGTTCATCAAAACAATCCCAATATTCAGGTACGCTATTTTGTTCCATTCATTTTATAGTGCATTCGTTAAGAAAATTTTTAAAGATTTATTATTTGTTTATTTTGTAAATTATAAGTGTAAATTAAATTAATTCGTTTATTATTTGTTTATATAATGTAATATGCTACTTTTCTATTTTTATAAGTTACCACTTATATAATTTAAATGGTTTAACCCATATAAATAGAAAAAAAATTACTTAAGGTCTTAAGTATAGATATAATGGTTCATTGACTTTTTCAATGTGGTCATCATGTTTTGAATAAAAGTGTCAATTTCAACTCGTTTGCTAATGAACGACCGATTTTGATAACATATTGATAGACCAAAATAAAATATATGTTACTATTATTGTTTTTTAATCCGCTAAAATTGGCTCATTCAATTTTAGGTTGGGTTGGGTTATGTAGGTTACTTCGGTTACAAGTCTGCTTTGGTTTCATGCACACCTGCCAAAATCAAAATCGTCCCATTCGTAAGTAAATCAATTAAAAAACTAAAATATTATCTTATGTTCGTTCTTTTTTTCCTAGTATTTGCGATAACGTCAACATGAAGTTTGGGGAATTCAACTATTATTTAATAGAAATATCAAAGTATCATGTTACAAGTTTGTTGTAGGTGACGGTCTTTACCCGTCCTTAATACATTTTAACGCTTAATGCCGAAATTCAACTTTGGTTGTTTTTGTTAGCCTTTGATAAATAAAAGTGTAACATAAGATGTAATAATACCACCAACCTAAATCCAATTAAATTATTATGCCTATTTAAGTGAATGTGATGAATACTAACTATTAAAATTTTAAAGTACATTGTTTAGATATTTCAACTGAAGTTATGAATTTTTAGAAATATATTACTTTCTACAGATTTTAGCACCGCATTAGTTTACTTTCCTCGGTACAATCGACAATATTTTTTGGGTCCATTATAAAAACTTAGCCATTTCGCCTAAATCCAATTAAATTAAAATTTCATCAAGTACATGTATCTTTACCTATTAAATAATTTCTAAATGCTTCGCTAAGTGTTCCGGTCCGTGGAGCGACTGAAAAAATTTCAAAGGTTTTCCCTGAAAATTCACTTTTGATTCTCTATCAACCAATAATGTGGGTCCATTAACATGGTTAAAGCTAAACTGTTTGTCCAGAAATATATGCGACCGAGTAAATAGCTCTACGAACGAATGGATTGGATCGAGATGGAAAATGACGTTTTACGCCCAATCATTACGGATAACGCTTGCATCCTCTGTATTACCGCGGCCCCTTCGCGCAATTCTTCTGAATTTCTAATATTTATATACTTTCTCATGATCATGGTTTAAATGGATTGATTTTGTTGGAACTTATATAACGTGTACATATTTTTCGACATGATGTTTCGTAAGGACGACCGACATGATAAGTTTCAGTTATCTTTTTGACAATATAATTTCTTATGTTAAATCCTTAAATTTTATATTGTGTGTTTGAAGTATTTATTATAATATTTATTTATAAAATATATATGTTTTTATAAGTTTTTTCATGTTTCAATAATTTTATATAACATTTATTTGTGTGTTTAAGTTAGGTAAAAAATATCATAACGGTGTCCCTAAAAATATAATACTAATTATCTTGTGATATAAAATTATATATATATATATGCTTTCGACGATTTCCATGCGTGTAGTATGGATGAATAGCGAATGTAAAAGTTATATTATTTGACTTGGGTTGGGTGGCCTCATACGGGAATGTAAACCCCTGACACGTGTCAAAATAGTACAATATAATTCTTGCCCACAACACTAGCTTTCCCTTTAAGTTCCGTTTCCAAGTAATTCAATTCATTCATCCCCAAACATGAATAATCATCAAAATCATGAGGTGACGCCTGCAGAAAGATCTCCAAAAAACCCCCAATGTAATGTATCTTCTCCTCATCAAACTCCACTATTACTTGTTTTTCTTTCTTAATCCATAAACCCTAAAGTCAAAGTATTCTATACACTGCTCTGCTTGTCCTTACTTTTATTATTATTATTCGGATTTATAGGTTTTTGTTCTTCATGCTACCGCCCGAATTCGCACTAGGTTTTCTTGATCTATGCGGAAGAGTTGCTATTTGCTAGGGTTTTTTTTAAGCGAATTTAGGTTGAATTAGTTTTTTTCTTAGAAAATGTAGAAATTTGATTGTACAAGTGTTATGTTTAGTGTCAATGACTTTGTCTGTAATTTGTTACTTTGCACTGCGTTTCGTAATTTGTATTCCAAATGTTTGATCTTCTTCTAGTAGTGAAGTTGTTGAAACTGTGTTATTTATTAAAAACTAACTTTGACTGCTTCAGATTCTAGGTTTACACAGCAAGAGCTTCCTGCTTGGAAACCAATTTTAACACCAGGATGGGTAAGTTGTGATTGCAATTCTATTCTATTATATATTTATATGAATATATCAACTAATTTAGCCCATTAAATAGTTTTCTTTAACATCCAACATTATTTCACTCAGGTCATTGCATCATTTCTAGCAATTGCATTTCTTTTCATCCCTATTGGCCTTTTCTCTCTGTTTGCATCCGAACGCGTAAGATTCAAACCATATCCTTTTCCATTTTATTGCATCGAGTATAATTACAAATTTCTTTGAATTGGAATGCAGGTGGTGGAAATTGTTTATCGTTATGATCAAGATTGTCTCCCTGAAATGTATCGTGACAACGCAACTGCATATATTAAAAATTCTCTCATTAACAAAACCTGCGTCGAGAATATTACTGTTAGCCAATGCTATTTTGATAATAATCTACTTTGCCTATTTATAGCTCTTTACATGAACCTTTCTCTTTTTGCCTGGTTAACTCGTTAGGTACCTAAAAGAATGGATCCCCCCATGTCTATTATCAGCTAGACAACTTCTATCAAAACCATCGCCAGTAAGATTGCAGATTTTTTGGTCAAGAATATCATTAAATAATTATTTTTGGCCAAACAATATGGAATAGTTTGGGGCAAAATGCATAGAAAGTAGGGTATCATTGGTTCGGTTTTTGGTTTATTTGGTTTTGGATTTTATTCGGTTGCAACCGAAAGCCAAACTGAACCAAATAAGATAAGTTTGTAACCGAACCGAATAAACAAAAACAAATTCGGTACGGACAGGTAAAACCGAATAAAACAATTTAACTGAATTGATGTTTTTAAGCTAAAAAACAAATTTCTGAAAACATAGTTTACTTCTTTAATTTCCATCATAGTCCACTAGTAATATACAAAGATAAGTTAATTTGGTATAATGTTTATAAAGCAACTAGGCTAAATTTATTATATAAAGATTTAAATTAATTTGGCATAATTTCTTTTATTGAGTAACTAATTTAATTAATTTGAAGTATCATACAAAGATTAATTATGTTAGTATAAAAAATTTGGAGTTGGGATTTTCGTTTACGGTTTTAAACAGAACCGAATACGAATCTGGTTCGGGTTTTTACGGTTTCAGTCTGGTTCGGTTTATTCAGTTTTAAATGAAATAATTTGTTTGTATTCAGGGTAACCAGAATCTTAAACCCTGGTAAAAATGCTGATGTGGCATGATCTTATTGGTTTCAGATATGTGAAGAGTAGAAGTGACAAGCAACTAAGAAGTGCTGAATACGAGCTCTCAACTAAGGAATGTGAACCCGAAGCTCGAGTTAACAAAAGCAAGATTCCGAGCCCAGTTGTTCCGTTTGGACTGATCGCATGGAGTTTGTTTAACGATACATACAATCTAACAATGAGAGAGAAAGTTTTAAACATTAATAAAAAGGGCATTGCTTGGAAAAGTGATACGGAAGACAAGTTTGGTTCAAACGTATACCCAAAAAATTTCCAACTTGGTCAAAATATGATCGGGGGCGGGAAGCTTAACGAAAGCATACCCGTAAGTTTAACATATTAAAACATTTATTGTTTGGTTTCTTCTTAGTTTGACCGAGTTGTAACATGTGACTGAAACTGTTGACTTTTTTTGTGACAGTTGAGTGAACAAGAAGATCTTATTGTTTGGATGAGAACCGCTGCATTACCCACGTTTAGAAAGCTTTACGGGAAAATAAACACTAGTCTTGAGGCTCATGATAATATAACTGTTGTTTTGGAGAATAATTATAATACTTATAGTTTTGGTGGTCAAAAGAAGCTTGTTTTGTCAACCACAAGTTGGATTGGTGGGAAAAATGATTTTCTTGGGATAGCGTATCTTACGGTTGGTGGGATTTGCTTGTTCATGGCTCTAAACTTCATCCTTCTATATGTTTTCAAACCAAGGTTAGTGAAATTTCTTATCCGGGTTAATGTTAAAGCCATGTTTTTTCTTTAATAAGTACAGTAGGAATAATAAAATGTTATCCTTGAAATAATATTTTGTAATGATAGATGGCCAGTTGGTGGATCCATGATTTTTTTTTTACTGGTTTCACCTTTTGAAAATCTTCAGTTCTTGGCTTGATTTGGGTCGGTTATGGGCTCAAACCGAAGCAAAGCCTGAAAATTCAGTTTCTGAGTTTTTTGGAAAACAGTTCGGTTTTCAGTTCCCACAATGGGTGCGATTTGGTTTAAGTTTTAGCAATTTTACTATTTGGGCCAGAAAAATGGCTCAAAATAATGAATTGGGTGTGAAACTTTGGTCATAATTCTTTTGTTAATTAATGATTGGTTACTTGTTACAAATTTGGACCTAAAATTTTTGGTTTTGGGCTCAAACCGAATCAAAAACTTAAAATTCGCTTTCCTGGGTTTTGAAAACTGTTAGGTTACGTTGTTGGTTCGGTTTTAGTTTTTGGATTTACTACTTCAGCTTGAAATTTTTGGGCCAAAAAAACGACCCGAAATAATGAATTTGGGTATGAATCTTTGGTCCTAATTTGTTTTATTTTTTTATTGGTTAATGATTGATTAGTTACTACAAATTTGAACTTAAGTTTTTTGGCTACACCATTCATTAGTTTTTTATAATATACTAAAAATTGATTTTGATAGCAGAATCGAAAGCAAACCGAAAAGTCGATTACTTAAAACACAAAACCAGGCTGTCGGTTTTTTTATTGGGTTCGGCTAATCCAACCATGGTTCAGTTATTTTGGTTTCATGCACACAACGCAAACGAGTATCAAATAATTATTTTTGGACAAAAATGATGTATTGCAGGCCTCTTGGGGATCCATCCTACTTGTCATGGAACAGAAAGGCAGCGAATTAGGTGGTGAAGTTTATAGCTATTAACCTGAAGTTGTGTTCATAGTCGTTTTTATTTTTTTATCTGAAAGTGACATGATAACTGAAACTTTTAAATACTGATTTTAATAATCTCATAAAATTAAAAATGTGATGGGATATTTGTGTCACCTTGATAGTCACCGTGTGCTTATCAAAACTAGGTTGGTTTGACTGGAACATCCAACAAAGTCGATACAATGAACAAAGTGTGGTTTTTAGTGCCAGCAAGTAAGTGATAGACAATAAATAGTAAAGGCGGAACACTGAAGGGCAGGGCGGGGAGGGGTTGTGGCCCTGTGAATTTTGGCTTAGAAGTGGCTTAGGCTTATTTTACCAATATATTTTAAATGATGCATGCTTTACTTATAAACCGGTGACTCCATTTAGAAATGGGGAAGGATCCGTGTAAGAGGAAAGAAATGGTGACTAGATGTGATGTGGTGATTTGAAAATTGGGTTTCCATTTGGGTGGAGACTAGTTTTAAAGGTGGGCGAACTGGACCAGTGAAATAATTCTTTGTATGGATAATCAAAGATGAAGTTTATTGCTAAAAACTGTTTGGGTTTGTCAATGATGAAGACATTTAAACATTCGACTTGAGTCGTAAGTTAATTAATTTGAGTACAGGACCAGCAAGACAAATTAATATTAGCATGCTATGCTGTGAGTGCTAAGTCAAATTAATATTTATCATAGGCCTTTGGTCGGCTGGTGATGGGGTTTCTCTTAGGAATGCTATCGTGGGGAGGTTCTGGGTTCCAATCTCTGCAACATTAAATCGATCGTCCATAAGGTTTAGTCAATAATGTGATTTTCGTCCAAAAACTTTATTTTGTGCATGTGGACTATCGATGTTTCCCATTTCTTGCCAATTACGTCCAAATCGTTAACTCTGTTTATTTTTCTCGTTAACTTAAAAGGCATTTATGTCTTTTTGCCTATTAATTTATTATTTTTATTATTATTATGGGATTTTTACATATTTCCTCTTACTAAACAACATCAATTACATATTTCCCCAACTAACAAAATTAGTTACATATATCCCCTTTTCAAATCAAATTACCTATTTACCCATTGTTTAATTAAAAATAAAAACAAAGTTATGTTATGGTTAAAATCCACATCTTCTTCTCCCACCCCTTCACCGTCGCAAACCACCACCCCCACCACGCTTTCCCTCTCATATCTCTTCCAACCATAATTCCACCTCCTACCTCCACGCCCTCTCCTCTTCCATCGTCTCCCTCCACCAAACTGCTTCCACGACGCCGATTTCCCCACCCCGAAGCTCTCAAACGAGTAACACGAGATCAACCACGTTTATATCTAAATCCATCGCTTTAGATCTGAAAAAGCATGGTTATGGCGGTGGTCACCGGAGATGGGGTCAAGCAAGCCATTAAAACAAGATGGTGGTGGGTTGTATGGGGTGGTGCATGAGCTGTGTGTGGTTCCGTTAGAGAGAGAGATCGGAAATTAGACGGAGAAGAGAACCGGTGTGAAGGTGATAATTTCTTGGTGTGGCACAGTTGTAAGCAGACCACGTTTATATGTGTTTTTTATGTTTTGTTTTTTTTAAATTAAGGGCATAATCGTCAACTAATAAATTAGTTTTTAGTGAAATGAGTAAATATGTAATATATATGGTTAAAGGAGGAGAAATATGTAAGTGTTTCTATTAGGTTGGGGAGATATGTAATAACGCCGCTTAGCAAGGTGAAATATGTAAATGCCTAACCCCTTCTCAGTTTTCACCCTATCTTACCCACAAGTTCACTTCACTACCAAATTAACAATTTGAAAACCACCCAAATCAGTAAATCGATTATGAGAAGAATGTCAGCATGTGCTTTGATGTTTTTAAGTACATCCTTGTCTAAGTGTAAGGCCCCGAGCCCGGGTGCCCTACTTTAACGTTAAATTTACTCATAAACTCAGTTTGTTACATCGGAAGTCTATACAAATCGCAGCGGAAACTAAAACTTTTACATAACAACTTCTTCCTCTTAACTAATCTTCAATATGGATAGCCTCGTACGCGCCTCAAGCTTGCCACATCATCACAATACCTGCACGCATACTAAAAGTCAGCTACGCTGAGTGAGTTCTAACGTTTCTTTACTTTCACAACATACAATTTATAAGCAAATCACGTCTTTCATACATTTATATATAGCATAACGTTTATAATTCTTTTGTTACTTTCTCTATGTCTGTCTATCAATCATTTCATAACTATATTCTTATACACTTATTCCTAACTGAGCCTCCTACTCTTAATCATAACCGAGCCTCCTATCTTTGCTCATAACCGAGCCTTCCTTGCTCGTAACCGAGCCTCCTATCTTTGCTCATAACTGAGCCTCCTATCTTTGCTCATAACCGAGCATTCGTTGCTCGTAACCGAGCCTCCTATCTTTGCTCATAACCGAGCCTTCCTTGCTCGTAACCGAGCATCCTATCTTTGCTCATAACCGAGCCTTCCTTGCTCGTAACTGACCCTCCTATCTTTGCTCATAACCGAGCCTTCCTTGCTCGTAACCGAGCCTCCAATCTTTGCTCATGACCGAGCCTTATAAAGATAGAGGGATTTTCCATCCTAACTTATTATGCATGCATGAGGCCCGAAGGCTCTACGTGTATACACATTCTTCTATACATAGCATTCATACTCATTGATATTCACATAACCTTTCACACGAGCATTAGTAGGATATATTCCTTAACTCTTTCTATTCTAACTATCATTCAAACGTTCAAAAAAAAATATATATATATATATATATATATATATATATATATATATATAAACACGTTCTTACAAGATATATGTCATTAACTAAAGTCACATATATCTATTCTTTCATATAGGAGTATGCATACAGCCCCAAAAACGTTTAAAGAAAAAAAAGGAGCTAGAATTCACCTGTAGACGATTCCTTCCTGAGTTAATCGTACTGCCTCTCTTCAACTGTGCTCGACTAATTGTTAATAACGTCGACGTATTAATCTCTATGTTTGTTTGTTGTTCGTTCCTTAAGCTAACAAGGTTAACTTTTAAGTTAACCGAACCGAACGTATAACCTTCTTAAACCGATTATGTTAGTTTAAAGTACTTAACCTTATTTTACTCACGAACCCACCTTATCAGTTTACATTATTATCGATATTATTGTTAACATATATATATATATATATATATATATATTATTATTATTACCTTACACTTCTTAACTTTATTTCGGGTTCCCATATTCACACTTGTTATCATGATACATACATTTTATAAGTTATCCCTCATTAATGAATTATTTTATTAACGGGGTGGTTGCTCGGTTTGCCTTCCAATCACGTCCCTCTGTTGAGGCGGGTTACGGGTTATGAAATGAGTCGGGTTTCGGGTTCGGGTCTCATTTAAATCCTCGTTTCCATCTTATACTTTTTATTGTTTTTAAAGTTTTATTATTATTATTATTATTATTATTATTATTATTATTATTATTATTATTATTATTATAAATTCACCATATTACCACCCCCCAACCCTAAGCATAACTCCCGTACCCACCCTTCCCCTACCTCCCTTCTTTCTTCTTCTTCCTTAATCAGCGTCTGCTTCTTCTTCACATCCACGGCGCCGCCGTCGCTGGCCTCGTTCTCCCTTCACCTTCGCCGGCCACCACCGGCCCCATACATCAAACCACCACGGCGACATTCATCCACAGCTCGCACCCAATCTAATCGCATAAGGGAAGAGTCGCTTCGCACGGGTGATTCGCATCGCACGTCGGAGCTTCGCTTCGCACAGGTGATTCTCATCGCACGAGAGTTCGCACATAACAATTCGCACGTGACGTCATCATGCGACGCGAATTTCTGAAATCCATTCGCACAAGTTTTATTCGCTCAGATCTTGCTCGCACGGTTTCTATTCGCTCAGATTTTGTTCGCATATGGTTAGTTGGGGTTTTGGATCTGGTTTAGTTTGGTCGCATTTCGGGTTTACGGTTCCGTCTGACTCCGGCCATCTGGGAGTGCCCAACCACCAAACGGGCAGGGCATAGGCTTAGGGTTCATTTCGGGTCCAATGGTTCGTGCTTCAACTCTGTAGATCTGGTTTAGTTTGATGAACGGTTTAGGGTTCGGATTCTCAGCCTTGGTCGAGCTTGTCGGGATTTGGGTCTTGTTGAACCCCGTTTACACCAACTTGCTATTATTATTATTTGTGTCTTGACAAATCCCTTGTTATTACGATTATTAGAGCATTCTCATCCAATTCTCTATTCCTATATCCGTATATATCATATAATTACACTAATATAATTATACTAAAAATTACTACATTTCTCTCTCCTGTTCAATTAAATAATATTTTTTTATACGTTTTTCATTACAGTTTTCTCTCTTCACCCTATAATTTACAAAAAAATCACTACCTTTTTCCCAAATTTACAAAAAATCATTACCTTTTCTCTCTCCACCCTATAATTTACACTCACAACCCCATCCAATAATTTACAAACCATCCTCACATAATTTTAGAAGATGGTTTGGGAATGCTCTTACTAGATTCGGTTGAAACCCGTCTGTATCGGTTCGTTTATGTCGGTTTGACGCGGTTCATTTGTTATTAATATTACAACAAGGAAATGAAATGAAAATGATTATAAATTGTTTACCTTATGGTGTGATTGAACTAGATCTAGGATACTTGAATGGTTGAAATTGGATTTATAATGTTGATGTACAGGAGGTTTGGGTGTGTGTATGGATTTATAATGATGAGGATAAGGATAAAATTTAGGGTTTAAGGGTTTAAATAGACAAAGCCCAAGGCTTTTAGGCTCAACTCACTCTTAAGTCCATTAATCCTTTTTAACCTTATAAACTATCTACATATTATTTAATTAATTTAAACGACGCCACACGATACTATAACTAAAATAAAATCCGAAATACTTAATTTATTTATCTATTGAAACTGGGCGTTACACTAAGTTTGCATTTGGAAGTTTGATTCCACATTGCTTCATCATCTAACTTTGTTGTTGTATGTTAGTTAGGCGAATTCCTGCCATCGTCGCCACCAATAACCTCCCTCCTCAAGTGTCGAGACAAATGTTTTTGAAACCTTAACGCCGGAAATTCGAGGGTAGATATGAAAGGGGGTGAAGAAACCAAGGAGGAGAAAAAGAAGTGATGGCGATAACCATAGATTTGGTTAAAACCTAGCGCCGCCCCTCACGAACCATTGTTCGCGGCGGTTTTAGTGGCTGTGGAGATTTTGCGGCGATAGCACTGACGTACGAGGTTTTTGAAGCCGGAGATTGATGCTGTGGTGGATATGGTTGCAATGTTGCTTAAGTGAAGAAAACGGATCATCTTCTTTAGGAAGAAGTATTGTTTCAAATTTGAAGCTTTTATCTTCTTTAAATAAGAAAACGTAAAAAGACATAAATACCCCTGATTGAACAAGACAAATAGACGGAGTTAACGATTTGGACGTAATTGGCAAGAAGTGGGAAAATAGACGGAGTTAATGACACATGCACAAAATAATCTTTTTGGACGAAAATCGCATTATTGTCCAAACCTCAAGGGAGATTTTGTCACTTTACTCTTAAACTATTAATGGACAGTTGGATTTTTCGTAGGGCTCGAACTCCGATATTGGTGATTGGTAGACCTAAAAGCTTACTGGGGAATTAAAACGCTGCAAAACAAAATTAAATTAATATTTATACTTTTTAAGTCATAACTGCAAATGACAATTTGGCTTGTATGAGACGGATATGAGTAGTAATAGATCCATTTCGGAAATTATATAACGCATTGATATGTTCATATTTGTTGAAATTGTATAATTTATTAATATATTTGGGCATGGTTTAACTACGACATTATCTAACCCAAACCCGTCAAGAATTTTAAAAATTAATCTACCTATAAAATAAATGAAGAACACTTTAGACACTTGTCCCCTTGTTAGAGCATAATGTCTATTGCTAGGGTCTTAGTTTTGTTTGTGTAGCATAAAAGTCAAATTTGTAGTTGAACTGTTTAGAGCTACTTAATCGACGTAAACCTAATCTCAAGTGGCTTGAACTGTTTGGATATACATGTACAGTTCTTGAACCGAGTGGCAAATTTGGTCCCAAGTCGATTGAAGGATTCTTTGTGGGGTATGCTAGTCCACTGAGACGTGTCTATATTCCTAGCCTCCACAAGATCGTGCAAGTACAAAATGTGGATTGTCAGCGTTACACTCCACCAACCCAATGACCTGGAGATTCTTGGCTATTCGATTATGAGTGCCTTTGGGAGAGTTTCAAACTCCCTGAGGAGCCTTTATCTGAAGATACTGTTACCATGTTATATCATCAGGTATACGAAGATTCAGGCAATGTATCGACACCAGAAGCTCCTATTATTTCAGTTCCTCAAAATGTCCCATATCCCATCCCGACCGATGCTGTACCAGAGACTAATACTTGTTTTTGACGAAGATGGTGAAACAGATGAGGAGTTACTTGAGGCTATTTCTCCTTCGTCAATTGAAGTAGCTGAAGATGTGAATGTCAATAATCTCCAAACCGATGTGTCAGTTCTACCGATGTCATGCCGAGAACGTTGTCTTATCATCCAGAATCTAATATAATCGATGATTTGAACATGGGGGTCCAAACTCGACGTCAAATCGATCAGAGCCTTCGATGTTTTTACACGAGCATATCACCATTACAAAGCCAGTTCTCATTCAAATGTTTTATCTCTCAAATAGAACCGAAGACTTACAAAGAAGCCTTGACCGAAGAGAGCTGGGTAAACGCAATGCAAGAAGAATTGATGCAATTTGAAAAGCTCGGGGTCTGGAAACTCGTTGACTTGCCAGAAAACAAGAAACAAATCAACACAAAGTGGGTGTTTAAGTGCAAGAAGGACGAGAATGGGATTATTGTGAGAACAAGGCTAGATTGGTTGTTCTTGGTTTCAATCAGAGAGAGGGTATTGACTACAATGAGGTTTATGCACTAGTTGCAAGGCTAGAAGCTATTCGGACCTTTCTAGCATTTGCTTCTTGGAAGGGTTTTAAGGTGTATCAGCTAGATGTCAAGTCTGCATTTTTCAATGGGAAGATAAGTGAGAAAGTCTACGTGGGACAACCACCGGGGATTGTCGATCCGATCCACAAAGATAGGGTGTACCTCCTTGATAAAGCCTTATACGGTCTCCATCAGTCCCGAGAGCCTGGTATGAGACATTATCCCCACACCTTTTGAATAATGGCTTTATTAGAGGAACTGTCCATTGTACACTCTTCACGAAGCAGGTGGACGGACATCTACCGATTGTGCATATTTATGTAGACGATATCATCTTTGGGTCAACAAACGATGATCTATGCAAGCAGTTCGAGGAGGTGATGAAGCTTAAGTTCAAGATGAGTGCTATAGGGAGATGAAGTTTTTCTTAGGAATTCAGGTGGAGCAGTTACCAGACATCTTTATTCACCAGACCAAATACATCAATGATGTCCTGACGAAATTCAACATAATTGATGCATCGGCTATCAGTGTTCCTCTACCTCTGAATCATGGTATCGGTCCTAATCCCAACGGGGAGAAGGATGATCAAACGCTTTACCTATCCATGATAGGCTCGCTTATGTACCTCACTGTGTCATGGCCAGACATCATGTATGCCATGTGTTTGTGTGCCCAATATTAGTCTAATCCGAAAGTATCACATCTCATGATCGTCAAACACATATTAAGATATCTTAAGGGATGTCCGGGGGTCGGTCTCTGGTATCCAAAGGACAATGAATTTGTGTTGAGGGCATACTCAAACTTGGATTACGGAAGCTGCAAGCTGAACACCAAATCTACAACAGCGGGGTGCCAATTTTTCGGCAAACGACTTGTCACTTGGCAGTGCAAAAAGAAAACCATGGTGTCGCTATCTAAATGCAAAGCTGAGTACGTAGCGGCTTCCAGTTGCTGTTCTCATGTTCTTTGGATCCAACAACAGATGCGGGACTACGGTTTGAATTTTCTAACTACCCCTATCTTTGTAGATAATTCTGCAGCAATATCTATCATTAAGAATCCGGTAAATCACTCTAAAACTAAACACATAGAAATACGGTATCACTTCATTAATGATTGCTACGAAAAGAAGTTGATCACCATAGACAAAATTCACACCGATGAACAAAAAGCGGATCTTTTTACCAAAGCTTTTGATAAATCACATTTTTCATACTTATTAAAGCTTAATGGTATAAGACTTTTGGGTGGTGGGGATATGAGTGTTACCAAGATACTGGATGAGTAAGATATCCCGTGAACCTAAGCATCGGAGTCAAATTTTGATTTTGTAAATATTTTTCATATGGTTTTTGATTTTAGGGAGAGAAAATTTTCAGAAAAAGCAAAAACATTGAAATTTTTGAAAATTCAAAAACATTATAAAATTCAAAATTGTCAAAAACATTAAAAAATGTTTCTCCTCAGAAAATGAGTTTTTGAAGCAAAAAGGGAAGATGATAGTACATTGATCATCTGGTTCCAAATCCAGTAAAAAGTAGGCATAAAAGGCCGTGGCTTAACTGTATTAGTGCATTTGTAGGCCTTTAAAACAAACAAGTAAGGAAAAGCATGTGATATAAACCTAAAATGCTAAATTGAAAAGGGTAGTAGTTTCTAGCTAAATCTTGACAATGATGGCAAAAATGTAATAGCCGGTCATACTCAAGCCTTCTAATAAGAATGATTGGTTATTAATTTGAAAAATAATAGCTACAGGTTAACGGTTAACGCTTCAACGATGTATGGTTTTATGGCCTTAAATCCTGTATTGATAGGATGCTTTAAGGTTCCAGACTCCATCGGGTCTTTATGCGGTTTATCATCTGGGTATTCATTTCGATGAATATTAAAATTGCTTTAAAAAGCGAACCTGCAGTTTAGCTGCTTTATAAGTTATTAAACTTGATCACATAAGTACTTCTGTACTAAATCATTACTGACTTGATCAAACCACGCTGTTAGTCATACATTGTCCCATTGCTCGCGTCTTATTACCATTAAGAAACGAATCACAAGGGACACAGTGTATGCAAGCCGATAGATGAAATTGAGCATACTCATCCATGGAAAAGGAAGTTAGGGTATTGCTTGATAACGGGGGTATATCTTGTAGTGGGGATTATTTTCTAGTATGCTTAAAAATAAAAATATTTTGATATTCTGACTTTAAGGTTTAAGTCAAGTTGGGTGACTGTGTAAAAATCAATTATGCCTAATCAAGATTAGAATTGATAGTTCCTGATATTTTATGCTTAATTGAATCATTATAATCATATCCCAAAAATTTCTGAACCATTTGTTTGGAAGGTTTAGGTGGACAACAATACTAATGACTGACTTGACACCAGTCCGAATAAACGCCGAAAATAAAACTGTAATGGAAGGGAAATTTGGTTATTATGATTCCCTGCTCAAATTCATAAAATATTTGATTTTATATTTGTAAATAATTTGAAGTTCATTTTGTTTTACTTGTTATTGTTTTCTATTTGAAAAGCCAAAAAGATTTTATTTATGATTTAGTTTTCGAATCTTGATGTTTGGGTGAACTAACTCTGGGGTTTAAATGGTTTTCAAGAACAATGAATCAAGTAGTGTTTCTCAAATCTGTTCAAAAGGAATTCAAAACGTTTATCTGTTATATTCAAGGTCATTAATTTGAACTTGATATATAGTGCATTTTAAAAATTGAGCTTATTTAAGTTATTATATTGATGTGCAAGGACATTAAGTGGTACTTGTGACATCACATGGGTGTGAATTACAAAACAGTTCAACATTTTCAAGGACATACTTATGCAACGTATAAGTCAGACGACTTATGCACCGCATATGTGAAGAGTATATATATATACTTATCCAGCGCATAAGTATATCACTTATGCGCCTGGACCTCATACACTCTCATACTAGATTTCATTATTCACAAATCCTGACATTATATTGCTTGATTTTCTTTGTTTTGGTGATCTACACACCAACTCAAAGATCAAATGTGAAGATTAAAATCTTGTTTTTGATAGATTTGATGATGAGCAGTACTTTTGTGAACGGATATGTGTCAATTGATTAGAATAAAAGGAATCTGGCATGTTAAATCATAGAATTAGTCTAATACAAGATAAACGACATTTTGATACAAGTTAATCGGGTTATTAAAGTCTTAAAAGTAACAGATCTAAGATTTGACATATTCGGTAACTAAAACTTACAATTGACCATTAAACACGTTTAAAACATCAAAATTTATGTTTGATTGGTATTAATCGGCGTATAAAGGTTTCTGTTGTATGATTTTTTGGATCTTTATTGGATTGATTTGATCATCTTCTAGACATATACGTCGCATATGTGTTGACATATGCGGCGCATATGCCAAAACATATGCGGCGTATATGTTCCTGAACTTATGCGTTTGACCATTTAGTCGAATAGACTTATGCGTTGATTAATTCAAATCAACATATGCTGGTCAAAGTGACTTATGCGTTGGATATTACATATACGCTGATCTAATGAAAGTTGACATATCCGTTGGTCATTCATACTATACATATACGCTGGTCAAACTTTAGCCAAGATCACTTATGCGGTGTTATTGACATTTCCGTTGATGTAATTATAAAACTGATTCTAGCTCGTTTATTCTTTTTGATTTCAAGATGGTGAAAAAGGTTAAAATTACTGATGATAAGCATAATATTTGTGCTTATTTATATGAGATAGATCGTAAAGCCGAAAAATTTGCTGTTATAATATCTTTCTTGAAAAGATCGAGGATCTATAAGGCAATGACTCACTTGGCAGTTCTGTATGAGAGTATAGTTTCAGAGTTCTGGAAGAAAGTAGAGGTAATTGGAACTGATATACATTCAGAGGTACAAGGATAGAAGATTGTGGTGAATGAGGCTCTAATTAGGAAAGTCTTAGAGTTTGGAGATGAGCCGACTGATCCAGTTGATCTTGACGAGCGATTGGTCAAAGGTTGTATGCTCAGGATGGGGTATAGAGAAACTTTGAATAAGTTGTCTCTAAAGAAGACTGCTTTGTCACGTCCATTCAAGTTTCTTGTTCATGTTGTGGTACACTGTTTCGGTCATCGAAAAGGTGGATATGACGAGATATTGGACTATCAGATGAGTACGATGACTGCATTATGTTTGAATTTGAAGTACAAATTTTCTCTAATGATACTAGATAATATGAAGATGAACTTTGGAAATGAGCAACGGTGGCAATATCCTCGTTTTGTGCAAATGTTTGTTGAAGATGTATTTCCCACAGTCAAGAAGGAGGGACCGACTATCTTTCTAGATAATATGGCTGGGAATAACTTGGCGAAATTGGTGTCATACAAGAATGTCAAAGAGAGGGACGTACCAAAGTTCAGAGGTTTGTTTGGGAATTTGTTGAACCCTAACTATGTTGCCCTGACAAATAACAAGTGGAGAAATGATGGCAGTGACTCGGACAAGGAGACTGAGAATAGGCTGATGCTTGATTATAAGCATGTGGGAGGTGCTAAACGTTTCATCAAGATAGAGTCAGAATCAGATGATGAACTGGTGACTCCAAAGCTGAAAAGGAGGAAAATAGTGAAGAAAGAAGTGGTTACTCTAGTAACACAGGTGGAAGTACACTCAGCCACGTTTGATAAAGACCCAGAAGAAACTGAATCAGATTCAGAGAGAAGACGTATTGCTTTGGCAAATCCACGTGCTCGTTTTGAAAAGAAAGTTGTTGTTTCAAAGAAGAGGAAAATGACTGATGATAAAGACGAGTCGTATGTTTTCATTGATAAGCTTGTTAAGAAGAAGGTTGTGAGAATTAATAAGTCAAAGAGGGCTGTATCTCTAAAGTTGAAGCTGATAGATGAGCCTGAGATTGAACAACCTGAGATTTTTGAAACTCCTATTAATCCGAAGTTTATAGTTGATTTGGGTAATGATGACAACACATTAAAGACTCATGTAGTTCAGCAAACACCACCAGCTCCAGAACAGCAAGTTTGTCCAAATCAGAAGTTCAATAAAGCAGCTGATTTTGGTAGCTTACCTTCGTTGGATGCTAGTTTCTTTTCCTTACATTCTGAGAGCATGATGCGAAATAAAAGTTTGGGAGGTTAGTTTGAAATCTGATGTGGCATGCCGAGGTATCGGTTTGAAACAAGGAAAATAGTTTACAATTGTGGATGCTCTAAATCATAATTTACGAAATCCAACTTACTATGATATATGTCCCACACATATAGCCTACATGTATCACAAGTATATTTATTTTTCACAATTTTATTAGGAATCAAACCATGTTAACCTCACATCCATTGACTTTCCAAAAATTCAGATGGCTAAGCATAAAATCTTCTTATTTAGAAACATGTGTCCATAGTGGCATACTAGAACACATCAATTACACTATTTTCGTTACTCACATATATTGTAAGGCAAATACGATCACATTATCACTTAGGTACATGCATATAAACCGATGTTTGATTCCACCCATATTAAAACTTTTATGATTCTACAATTATACAACACACTACAAAAGTTAGCTAATATGACCAAAATTTTCACATTCTTACTTAGTAGTAAGCTCATATGCTTTCAATAACACAAATTCTCTTACCACTCTTATTATCAGGATTAATTTCAGTTTCATCACATAGAATCAATCAATTAATCAATCAGCTAAATTCATGCACGGGATGACTTATCATTTTTAATTATAAAGACCCAAGGATTCAAATCAAATAAATTCCTTTCAAACTATCATCTCACATAATTATCAAAACTCACGATTGAGTTTACCATAAGGTCAAACAATTTATAGTAGTCTAGACATAAAATGAAGTATAGTTAGCACAAGTATATCATAAGGACCCCCAATAAGTGTTGATACATCATTTGTCATCTCGGACTTTGCTTAACGTATTTGGAAATTAGATTTAATGTATGGGGGTAAATTGGTAAATGTATGTAAGGCTCATTCATTAAAGTCTTTAATGAAAGAGACCGGTGTTTTTGTTCCTCATTCAGATGCTAACAAATGAGATGTAACGTATGTAGGCCATTCGTTATGGTTTGTATAACGAATGGTTTAACAAATGGGATGTTCATTCGTTAGGCATGTCTAACGAATGAGACATCTCCTATATACAACATGTAAGTTATTTCTAATTAACACAGTTCTTATTTTATCATGTTTAAGCCTCATTACTCTGTCCAAATTCTCTCTCAATAGACATACTACACACAGTTAACCTTACACGATCATATCACCGACTAGATCAAAACAGACGAATCAATCATGGATTCTCAAGTGGTATCAGAGCCATGGCGTCTGATTGATCGTGTTTAGACATCTAATTAGAATAATTGAATCATGTTTTGAGATCTAAGTGTAACAGAACTAACCGGAATTAGAATTCGGACACTACGGACCTAAAATCAATCAGTTGAAGATAATCGAGATGATAATTGATAGTGATTTGGTTATAGGTTTGTTCGTAATGGTCTATTATTGATATGGACTCAGTTAATTATATTAATTTGGATTTGGATTGAATTTGTGTTTAAGAGGGAAGTTATAGTGTTTAAACCTATTGAATTTGACTTGCTGAGCCAAAATTGATCCATCATACCTCATTCGTCATACTTCATACGCCATACTGTTCACTATCTCATTCGTCAAGTCTCATTCGTCTTTGCTTATTCGTTATTGAATAGTGTCATTCGCTATTTATATTCCCATTCGTTACCACAGTTTTAATAATTATCAAGTTTCATCCCTTAACTTTCAAGTGTTGACAGATTAAACCCTTGAATTTTTCAAAATGGCAAATTATTGTGAACTTGAGAAGGAGTTTGAAAAGTCAAAACTGATTAACAAATCTCAAGAGAAGGTTAAAACAAATTTGTTGGAACCCATAAAATTCGTCAAGTCTTCTAGACTAGATTCACCTTAGAATTTCCCTAGTTGTTCTAATTTAGAGTTTTGCAAGAACAAACGTGAAAAAAAAATGGGTATTCCTAATGTAAAGGTTGCTTCTTTTGAACCTGGAGATTCACACGCCAGTACTGAGATCAATGCCAATGATATTTCACCACAAGGATTTGTGGATTTGAGAACTTGTTTCTCATGTGATGAAAGAGGACATGTGGCAAAGAAGTGTCTCTAAGGCAAAATTGAATGAAAAACCCTTAATTAAAGAACAAGTTCTAACAATTAAGAGTATTTTGAAAAGAAAACTTTGACATTCGTCAATTTTTGATTCGTATTTGTATTTGCAAACCCGACCCGGAGGGTCGTTTCGATGTATTATCATTAATTGTCATTTAATAAAGTTTCCCGACGTTTAGTGTTCACTGTTGTTCTTTTACTTCTATATTCGATTTGTTTATGAAATCCCAAACTTCATCGATAATCGAGCTTTACGGGCTAGGCACGTGAATATCCAAAAACTATAATTAGTTGACACTTCAAAGTTTAAGGTCCATTGTGTAAATTATAATTAAACTTCCAACTTAAAAGGTTCTAGAGAGTACAAGGGTATAAACTGTAAATTTAATTTAAAATATATTAAAATATAAAAATCTATAACAAACCTCCGCCCACCCCGTTTTCCCGTCAACGTAATTCCGGCGAAGCCGGCAGCGGCTCCGGCGACCCTCAAACCAGCCATATCATGCGTATAACCGCATTAAAATCTTTGACCGGCGATTTTATAGTATAATCAACACATAACTGGTAATATTGACAGCCGTAATCACCCGTGGAATCCCGCTAATCTCGTCGGATTTTCGGCCAAATCAAATCAAAGCATTTAACACGTAAACGCTCCTCATCATAGTATAAACTAGTAATTTGAACCTTGCGTTGAGGGGGAGGGGGGGCGATCTAGTTTCAACAAAAATTAAATGGAAACAAAAACATAAACACAAAAAAAATATGTTTGAAATAACAAAAACATCAATCTTATTGTTTATCGTTTGCTCATGAGCTACTTGTAATACCTTATGAGTTTCTGCACATGGCAATGACAGAAAGGAGTATGAGACCAAAAGTTGGTAAGTTTGTGGGAAGAAAACAGAATATTGTCAAACACCATAATGGCCTACACCACAAAGTTGTGTAACTCCGAATCATTTCTAGGGAATTAAAACAAAGCCTATAGAAATCCCAAATTAATTATGGTCAAACAATGAACACGTGAATATACCTAAAATATGGTTAAACAAAAAAAAAGTTACTGGAATATAAATTCATATAAAAAGAGAAACTTAAAACGAGTTATTCCTAAAAAAAAGTTTGTATAATTAAGACTTCCATTTTTTGACCAACCAATCTGTTGTTGCTTTCACAAGAAACAATATACCCATCAATGAGCTCCAAGCTTTTCAAAACTCAATACTTCGGTTTCCCACATTTTTTCTATATCTTAATCAATAGTTATTACTAAATACATCTCATTATCCCAATAAAACTTGAATGACTTGCTATATACTTACATTTAGGTCAACAATAACTTACCAGGCTCTAATGATGCTGATGGCTCTTAAATGCTCCCAACTTTTCCCATTCCTAACCCAACAACCCATTTAAAATCTTAGAAATCGTAATCATTAAGACTTGGAGCTTTTGAGTTGAAAATAGCTTATCAAATGTCGATTGAAGATCAATGAACCATGCTTGTTGGTGAATCTCTTCAAATTTATATGCTAATAGTCTATGAAAACCTCTAATTCCTAAGAATCCATCCAAAGAGGATGTCACTAATAGCTAACGTATTATAACACATGAAATTGTAAGCCTTTATCAAAGTAATTAAACTTGGGTTTATAAATGGGACACTTGCTCACCTTGGAAGATCGTAGAAGATACGAAACTTCAATTAGCGTAAACATCAGCTAGGTATCCACTATATTAGTATAACCAATAACATCTAGCACATATAAACAACTCAAAATCACCAGGAACTTCATTATAGCTAGCTATACACAATACAATAACTGTGCAACTAAAATGACACATTAAGAAACAACTTACCTCTTATAAAAAGTAATCCACATCATAACCGGAACCATTTTGCATCAGAGTGGTAGATGTGTATAGACTGATCTTCAGCTCGCATGGTCAGGCGAAAAGGAAACTGTTTCCACAGTTTGAGATCTGAAATTGGAAACATGATTGGTGACAAATTAATTATGATAAAAGATTCAATGTATCAAAGTAAAGTAATTTATAGATGTCATACCAATCATACAACAACCATCAAAGAAGAGGTGCATATGTTAAAAGGTTCAACTCGCTGAATCTGTACCGGTGATCTTCAAACCTATGAAAAAAGAACCCATATGTTAATTAGAACCAAGATGACAGAAAAAAAAAAGATACACAAAATAATTGTTCAAAATTCGGGAATCCATCTTATCAAATTAAGAATCAAATTAATTAGAAATGATTGTGAGGAATGACACCTGAAGAATTGTTCAGAATTCGGCCGTGACCTTTCTTCTTCTCCACCACAACAAAGTCTTGAGATGTAAGCTTACGACGGCAGCATCCTTTGTTCGAATGTCTCTATATCTCGACTTTCACGTCGGAGAAACAAATCGCTACCACCACACCTTCGGCTTCATCTTCTTCATTTGAATTAGGGTTTCAACTTCTCTCTCTAAATGTCTTCAAAAGAGAGAAGGTGGAGTGGATGAAGGCATACGCCAGTGGAAATGGTGAGGGAGGAGTGGATGCTGCTGCAAAAACCAGTAATAATTTTTTTGTTTGATAAAAGAGCAAACAAACAGTGCACGTTTAAAGCTAGATGAAACGTGTATCCACGAAGGTTAAGCGAGACGGATGGTGGAAGTAAAGGTCCAATCATATCCAACCGTACAATATTAATTGCACAGTCTATAACTAACAATGCATAAAACATTTGAAAAGCAGATGGTACAATCACCTGAAAAACAACTTCTCCCGAAATTGTAAGTTTATAAATTGGTGCCTAACCTTCAAACCAACTTGCTCATTCTCTCCAATCCCCATCTAATACACTGAGTTATCTGTAATTGGAAGACCTTCTTACTTTTCCAGCGAGTTCATCTTCTCCGGCGAAACAAAACATTAACTGGTAATTGTTATATGAATATTAACATTATTGAACCAACAAACAAAACCCCTAATCTAATTTCACCAAACAAGGAACAGACACTGAGATTGAATTCTAAGGTTTTGAGATGAAGAAGATGAAGTTGAACTTGTTTTTATAATAAACTGTTTTCATATCCTAACTGAATTGTTCTCTAGTCTAACTGTTAAATCGTTAATATCCTAAACATGAGACCCGGGTTTATATCCTAAACATGAGACCCGGGTTCGAAACCCGGGTCAAGCACGAATTTCGTTTTTTTATATAATCTGTTACATATTATCATTATTATTATTAATATAATTCAAAGCTGTTAATATATAAATATAATAAAAACCAAACATAAACGAATGTTCCTTATAGCTCAACTGGTTACACGCTGAACATGAAAACCTCAAGACCCGGGCTTGAAACCCGGATCAGTCACATTTTTTTTATTATTTAATAACTGTTTATTAATAACTAATTTATCTTTTTAATCATTTAAAAATCATAATAAATTTTAAAAATATCGTTTTAAGTTAAATAAAAATTATATAAGTTAACTATAAAATATATCTCACCTTTTCACATTTAAAAACCAAGTTTCTCGTTTTTGTAAGCCGCTATTAAAAATCGTTTAATAAACGTAAAGTAAACTTTAAATTCCTAAAAATCGTTTTGTCAACGCGATAATTGTAATTATAACTTATAATTAATAGTTCAAGCTTTTTGAACATATAAACTTCGTTTTCTCGCCGTTAAAATACTTAAATCATATTAATAACCGATTCCGTTAAAACATAAATACTAATATTATAATCAAAGAATAGAAAATAATATAGAATTTTCATTACAAGTTATACAATAAAAGAATCCCGTACGATTATCGATTAAGTCTTGTTTTTACTCAATTTAGTTAGCGCGGATCGCTTGCTTTGGCTTACGTGAGGTTTTCGGTTGTTTGCATCCTTCAACGCTTTCAAGCTTCTTTTATTACCTTATTCATAAAGTGAGTTTTTCACCACCCGTTTTTAATGTTTTGGGGTAGCATATGTATCCTTATAAAAATTCAAGCATTGTTTCTTCTATTACAAACTACAATTCGTATATGGACTTGTATGCTACTTGTATTACTTGCACGAATATTACTTGCACGATTGAGAAGCCTCATTAAGTATGATCATACGCCCCCCTTTGCACTCCAATTCATTTGTATCCAGCGGAAAAGGGCCTCATTATCCAAGTACACTGGTTATTACCAATTGGAAAGGACCTTACTTGCGTGATTACCCAAGTACGTTGGTTGTTACCAACTGGAAAGGACTTACTTGCTCGTTTATCACTTGTCCATGAGTTGTACGGTTTTTATGTATGTATTTAAACCTGTGGAAACTCACCGGCTATTTATAGCTGACTTTATTTTATAGATATGTTACGGGTACGGTGATTAGAGGATGAAGTATGGAGACACCTAGATTACCTAGGTTATTTAATAAACGAGACATTTGTTTTGATTATGATTTTATTTCAAGTTGTATTCTTATTTGAACTTGTGTTACTTGGCTTATTAATGAATTAATGTTATTATGGTCACCAAATAGTGTCACGTGTGTTGAACAATCTGTAAGTCACACCCGGGCATTTCCGCTTAAGCCGGGGTGTTACAAAAACCTTCACAAGTTAAGCTTGATGATACTCATATCATCTTCAGCGAAGTTAACCCTAGGAAAGTCAGTACAATTAGTGTTGAAAAGAAGAAGGTTAATACCAAGAAGGTTGAGCTTGTTGAACCTCTTTGTCAAAACATTGACATTGGAGTAATTCATGATGAATACTTGAAATGAAAGTCAAAGGCAACTGTGACTTACAGTCGGTTTCATCAATTACACTCGCACAATTTGAAAAATAAATCAAGTGATGTTAAGGTTCCTGTGGATGTTCTTCCAACATGGAAACCTAAAGTTAATTTGTCACTAAAGGAACCAAAGGTTCAGCCCAAGACAGAGGCTTGTGCAGAGTTCATCCAAGACTATACCAGGAGATAAATGAATCATGGATAGTGGATTCTCTCTGTACATTACCGGCAATCTTAATCTCCTGAAAAATGTGAAATACATCAAGGGGGTTATATTTCCTTTGTGGGTAATCAGGGTGGTTTAATAACAAAAGAGGGTGAAGTAACGAATGGAATAATAACCTTTGAAAAAGTAAATTATTGTGAAAAGGTTGACCATAATATGTTGAGTGTTTTACAGATTTGCGATAAAAAGTATACAACTTTGTTCACGGATAAGGAATTCGTAATTCTCAAACCGGGATTAGTTATTCCCGAAGACATGGTTGTCATGAGATCACCTCGATCACATGATATATATGTACTTGATATGGCGAAAAATGCAACTTCCTCATCATCAGCAACATGTTTTATCTCTAAAGCAAAAGAGAAAGAGATAATCCTATGACACAGAAGGATGGGTCATATCCACGTATGCAAAATGAATCATTTGATGGAAAATGATTTAGTGGATGGTGTTTCATTGAAAAACTTTAAGATGACCGGTCACCGTGTAGCGTGCAAGAAAGAAAACAGAAGAAGAAATCACATCCACTAAAACTGATCAACTCAATCAATAATCCTTTGGAACGTCTACACATGGATTTGTTTGGTCATGTGAACTAACAGAGTATTGCTAGAGATCTATATGGCTTAGTCGTCACCGATGACTATTCTCGATTTTCATGGGTGTTATTTATGAGCATGAAGGATCAAACACTCGTTCTCGTGCAAAACTTTATCACTAAGATCGAATCACTTTACAAACTGAAAGTGAGACGTATCCGAAGTGATAACGGCACAGAGTTCAAGAACAGTATGTTGGACTTTTTACGTATTAAGGGAATTCATTGAATAGATTTCTCACGGTTTAGAAGTTTGAGAAGACAAGTTACTAACTTCTTAATACCCGTAAGATGAACCTTCAATTCCTCAAACCATTTAGGTGACCTTGTACGATGTTAAAGAAAGATGCGGGTAAATTTGAAAAGAAGGCATCGAAGGATACTTTCTTGGGTACACATCACCTAAGAAACGTGTATTTAATTTCTCTTCAGTGTGTGTTGAGGAATGGTACCATGTGGACTGTCAGAGGTACACCACACCACCAACGGGAAAGGGACCTGATTAGATGTTCGATTATGATGGTCTGTTCGATTCTTTCTCTCCCTTGGTTGACACGTACACCAAGAAGACTTGATTCGTGCTTTTCTTGAAGATGAGATTTTATCTAAACCAAGATCTTCTATTTATAAAAATCCAATTGTACACGATCAACCACAGAGTTCAGATGAAGTTTCTAATTCATTTGATGACGCCGACTTTGAAGATTTTTCCTCCGTACCATTTGTTGAATATTAGGATGTTCCGGAGATACAAGTTTAAGAATATTCCCAAACTTTGAATGCTGAATCAGCTGAAGATAACGCCACCAATCTACAAAACAATGTTGAAGTTCCTGAGAATCCGACTCTTCGGATTCATTCTTATCACCCACAGGACAACATTATCGATGATGCAAATAAGGGAGTTCGCACGCGATGACAAGTTTCTAACGTATGTGATGATAAAGTATTATGTGTGTATGCTGATATGCACGCAACGGGGATCATGAGTATCTCTTAGTACACTTTCTTTCCATCCTAAGTTGAGCCGACGACTTCAGGAACCTTCCTGGGTAGAAGCAAGGTAAGAAGAATTGCAACAGTTTGTGTGACTGGGTGTGTGGGATCTCATTGATCAAACAATTTAGGTGAAAAACACCATCCCGACGAAGTGGGTATTTAAATGCAAGAAGAACGATCGTGGGGTAATCGTGAGAAAAAAGCACTGTTAGTCATCTAGGGATTTAATCAGCAAGAAGGCATAGATTCCACTAAAGTATATGTTCCGGTTGCACGACTAGAGGCTATAGGTATCTTTTTGGCCTATGCAGCTTTCAAGAACTTCAAAGTTCATCAAATGGACGCTAAGAGTGTGTTTTTGAACGGTGAAATTCAAAAAGAGGTGCATGTGAATCAGCCTCCTGGTTTTGAAGATCCTGACTATCTAGTGTGTTCACCGTTTAAACAATGCTCTATATGGCCTTCACCAAGCCCCGAGAGCTTGGTACAGCACGTTGGCTGACCATTTGATCGATAGCGGCTTCAAACGAAGGACTGTGGATTGTGCGTTGTTCTATAAGACTATGGAAGAAGATCTCCTCCTTGCCCAGATATACGTCAAGGATATCATATTTGGCTTGAAAAATGACACATTATTTAAGGATTTTGAGACGACAATGCAGACCAAGTTTCGAGATGAGTTTGATGGGAGAGATGAATTTCTTTTTGGGTGTAACATTTCGGGTTTTACTGTATTCGTATGTTTTTCGTTTTATCATTGTACGAACCTTATTCGAATCTTAATCCTTAACAACACTTTGCATTTATCAGTAATTAAGTTTTCCTATGTTCACTTTAGGCCCTTCATACTTTATATAATGTTCATTCTTTATTTTATGCATAATAAGTTCATTAATTAGCCAAATATCAAACCATAAGGACCAATATTGTCAAAAAACAAAACTGCTCCTCTTGGCACCAGGAGCGCCGCGCGATGAAGGCCTCCCATGTTGGCCGCGTGGCGTGGTGGCCTAGCTGGGCAGATTACACTCTTGATCTCATTTCCTAACTCGTTTTTGGCATAAAAATCGGTTATATTAGGCATAAGTTGAGAGAATTAAGGTCCAGGAAAAGTATTCTAACCAAATTTCATGTCCATAAACTTAACTTAAAGAACGAATCTTCTAGCTTATGATTTTGTCATTAAACTCTTATTTAGTTTCTTAAACGAGTAGTATGACCATAATTAGTTCGTTTTTGTAATCTCTATATAAACATATCATTCTAACCTGCCACAAACTTTACCCTAACCCTAAGGAAGTCTCCAACCAAAGTTGTTAACTGTTAATTATTGTTATTAATGCCAAGTTAGAGGTTTTTGGTCATGGTTGGTTTTTCAGCTTCTCGATAGTTTTCCAAACAATTTTTTCAAAAAGAAGTTGAAAATGGGGTCGTTTAGGTGAGGATAATGAGTCAAGGGCACAGGTATACATGTTTCATATCGGCAGCCCATAGTTCCATACATATTGTGAGATAGCCCCTATACTTAATACACACATTATATAATAAATAAATATCAAACATGCCATATCATGATTTAAGGGTAACTGGTATGTTTCATAGAGTTAGAACTTGCTTGTTATATGAGATTTGGACTTTAGAACACCCGTACATGTATATCCTTACTAAATAAAACTCCTTACCCGACATTATCCCTTAGGAGCCCGTTTGGACCTTATTCCTCTTTGTTTGTTAAACCCTGCATTACACACTATGTTAGCCTCGGCCTTTTCATTTATTTTAGCCCTGTGTGCTGAAATCCAGTTCGTTATAGTTGTATATATTGTCATTGTAGAGCATAGTACACATTGTACATATGTCTCAGTCAGAGTTGTAAATAGTTGATTCAGTATTTGTCATTTTTGGCAAAAAATAAAATAAAATAAACCTCAAAAAAAAAGTTTTCAGATATATTTATTTGTAAATAGCAGTTTTTATTTTTGAGTTGTTTGTTTGTTTAAATAAACTAGGTTTCATCCACCTTAGTCATTAAATATGCCTGTTTCGCACCCAAAACCTAAGCCTCAGCAAAACCCATAGTCCGAGTCTTTATGCAACCGTTGGGTAATGGGTGGAGATATGACTAACCTACACGTTTATTAAGTTTTGACTCACATTTGGTAATTAAGGGCAGAGATATATACTAGCACATCTTTTGCTAGTCCCGATATTAAACCGAGAGGAGTGTATATAGTGTGAGGGGTATGGACAAAAATGCCTTAACCGGAAACAAAGTACACTCGTTTAGGTGGCTCTATTGTTTTTATAGCATTACTAAATGTATTTGTTGGGTTGTCATTCTAGAAAGTGTCAATCTGGGGAACTGGGTATGACCTTAAACGTTACTAGTATTAATGAGGGTAATTGACATACCTATGATGGAGGTTGATGTTTGCGTATGAGTTTGCCTGAGGGCAAGCAATCGATGTCATGGTCGGGTTACTTGTATTACTGGGGATGTCATGGTCAGGTGCAAATCATTTAATTTTAGGTTTTATTTTAGTAGTATTACTTGGTTTTTATTTAGAATTTTCGGTACTTCAAGTATGCTTTTGATTTTAGTTGGTGAGAGTTAAAGATACTATTTAGAGGCATTTACGAGCATGATTTTAAGTCTCGGGAAGATCGGAGGTGGTATACAAGAGTTGGAAACAAAAAGAAACAAATTGGTTGAAATTCAGCACCCAGAGTAAACTACCCTGGGATCAGAGTAGCCTATAGGCATTACGGATAGCCCACATAGCGTCGTTTGTTTCTCTAACCAGTCTCTGCGATTATGACTGATAGATTTCTCCAAAATTCGTTTGATACTGCGATTGGTGACCTTCACCTGACCACTGGTTTGCGGGTGATAAGGTATAGTGATTCGATAATGCAATCCGGATTTGGCCAATACCTTTTACATTTGTTATTGTAGAAGCCTGTTTCTTGATCCTATATAAGTGCTTTGGGAATACCGAAATAAGAGAATAATTTCTTCATAAAGTTGACCACCATCCTAGCATCATTAGTGGGTAAAGCTTGGGCTTCAACACATTTGGATACGTAATCTATTACAACTAGGATGCAGTGAAAACCAAATGATGTTGGAAATGGTCCCATGAAGTCAATACCCCAAACGTCAAATACTTCGCAGACCTGGATTGGTCTTTGTAGAATTTCATCTATGGATGATATGTGTCTTGCACGTTGGCATGCATCGCACAAGTGAACCATTTCATGTGCTTCTCGAAAAATTGGAGGCCAATAAAAGCCGACGTCAAATACTTTCTTTGATGTTTCCGATGCTCCATGATGACCTCCTAATGGTCCTTCATGACATTGTTTCGAAATCTTGCGCATTTCGTCTCCATACACGCATCGTCGGGTGACATGATCAGCTCCTATGCGAAATAATTAAGGATCCTCTCAAAATTAATACTTGACATCATAAAACAATTGCTTCCTCTACTGAAAGGTCATTACTTTAAGAATGATTCCGCTAGCTGGTTGGCTTCCAGGGTTAACCACGGTTGTTTCCTAGCAAAACACGGCCTGTGTGTTGCAAGAATTCAGGGTTTTGAAGACTCAAATGTGTGTATCATACCTATTTTCCAAACTTTTACCAATGGGTTCAGATTTGGGTCTGTCAATAGGGTGAAACCCGACCCAAACTGAACCAAAAATCAACCAAAATGGGCCAAAAATTATGTTTAAACTCGTTCACACCAAACCTTTTCAAATCAAAATCATGAGTAAATCATATAAACTAGTTTAAACATGTCAATTTAGCCTAATTTAACCTGATTAGTGTCGTAACTTAGATCTAGGGTTCGGTTTCACGAAATGGGTAGAACCGAGCCCTAGAATTGGATTGAAATTGGGATACCTTGATGATCTTTAGAAGGAATGGTCGGATAATGGGTGAAATTGGTTGGAAAATCATCCTAGGGTTTGAGTGGTAGGTTGAAATGTTAAAAGGGGACGGTTTTACGGATTAAAACCCGTCTGGAGGCCTCACCACGACCGTGGTCAGCTGGAAACGGCCCGTGCTGACCCGGTCTGGTCTGGTTTTTTTGTTTTCTAACTGTTTTTTGAACCTGGACTTTGTTTAACGGGCGTAATGGACTGGAAATTTTGGTATGTCAATTTAAAACATGAGAATATTAAATTTCATTAATTACATGGATAAAATAGTACACGAATGATAAACAGAAACTACGAGTGTAACTAGTGATGATAAGCTAGAACCTAAACCTAATGGGAACTACTTGAGTAATCCATGTCCTCCTCCAAACAAGGTCTGCATGTGGGAGGTCCTGTCATGAAGTTGGTTTGGGTTGCCCTCTCGGCTTGATTCCGGTTACTACGAGCAAGTTTGGCCTTAAGTTGCTCGAGGTTATCTTTTAGCTTTGCCATCCTTTGGTCTACATGATAATGTTTCAAACGTAATGTTTTCACCTTGTCATGCAGCCTGAAACTCTAAAGGTGATTACTATGTATCCTATTGAGCAAGATTTTCACATTTATTTTCATTGGTGGTGTTGTGATGAGAATAAGGGTGAGGCTCATATTGTGTTAAACTAATATGGAGCATGGGATGTAATGTAACATCTTGGATTTTTCAAATCCGTATTCGTTTACGTATAACTCAACCCGGAAAAATTTTTAGATCTTTATTGTTATTGGAAATCAAATATTTATAAGACTTGAAGTTTCTAATATTCACTTTAGGCCCATCATACTTTAAAAGATGTTCAATTCTTAATTTATGAATAAAAGATTCATTATTTATCCAATTCTCAAACTACAAGGACTAAAAGCATCAAAAATCAATTTTTCTCTCATTTAGGCCAGAGCACCACGTGGTGGGAGGCCTTTACCCCACCACATGGTGCTATGGGGGTTCTGAACAGATTCATTTACTTGTTAATTGTTTCCTAGTTTGTTTTTGGCCGAAATCGTTTATTTTAGGACATAATCGAGTGAATTAAGCCCCAAGAAAACTAATTAACTAAAATACATGTTCATATACATTAACCCCTATCCAAGAACAAAATCCTCTGGTTATTCTATTGAGTTGATCATTAAAGGCCCATTCGGTTCTTAAACAAGTAAGTTACCATATTTAGTTTGATTTAGTGAATCCTATATAAACATATCATTATTTCTCTACCACAAATCATCCCTAAACCCTAGAGAAGCCTTATCAGCCATCACATCCTCTGTCCCTCCTCAAAATCTTTGGTTTTTGCTTATTTGGTTGAAGGTACGACCATAACCGGTTGACTTTGCATACGTATGGACCTTTGACTCATCGTATCTGTAGATCTTTTCACTTTCCGGGTAAGTTGTAAACTGTAAAATCGTTCATATATATTCCCTAGTCAATAACCTTCAACCAATTTTGGTGGTTGAAGGGTATTGACTAGTCAATCGCTTTAAAACTCGATAAAGGGCAAAATAGTCAACAAGTTCGACTTAACGTTCTCTCATACTTCTGATCGGATTTAACGTTTGATCTAGAAGACTTTTATTCTCGTAACAAAATGTTTGCTACTGAACAAAACCGACATCAGACTCGCTGTTCGGATTCTGGTCAGTACCAGCTCGCTTAAACGTTTAATTCAACATAACTAGAGTTCTACTCATCCGTTTGGATTGATTCCAGTGACGTTAAGTTCGTTTTTATTTATTGTTTCATATCACAAAGTTTCAGGTTCTGATTAGTTATTTCGTTTGACGTGTTAGTGGACAACTCGCTTAAACCTTATCGTTTAATCGTAATTATATTCACTTGCCTCTAATCTAAGGTGAGTTTTATCATTCCCCTATTTTACTCAATTTTCACAATGTTTTTGGGGACATATGCGTATATCATACTATATATACACACACACACACACACATACACACATATATATATATATGTATATCAAAAATAGCAAACGTGTAATTTTGTGTGATTAATCAAATATACTTGTTATGTGTTTACTTATCTATGATGCATTCGTTTGACATATCCCCTTGTGGAGGGTTCTCATTGACCAACGCCCGATTCGCTTGGCAATGGTCCTATTATTATTATTTGCTCATGGTTGATTTACCAGCACCCGATTCGCTTGGTAATGGTTTAGTCGACAACTTATTTGCTTATGGTTTGATTTCATTACCGCATTTATTACGTTTTACTTATTTTCTATTATTTATTATATTAACATTATTTTATTGCAAAACTGGTGATAAACTCACTCAACATGTGTTGTTGACAAACTCTGTTTTCTACGCATATGCAGGTTGCTTGAGTTGAAGTTTGGACACTTAGAAAGACCTTAGGGTTATAATGAAGACAAACATGGATTTAAACTTGTTATATTTATTTACTTGAATAGCTTTGTTATATTTAGATATTGTGTGTATTTTTTTGAGTAAAATAATTAATTAGATATTGTCATTTATATTCATGATAGTATCTTCGAGCTGTGAGCAATCTGATCACGCCCCGACATTTTCACCTTAGGTTGGGGTGTGACATGTAATAGATGTGATGGATCCTATGTGGTTGGTAAACTGCTAGAAGAAGAACATGGAGACGCTACACAAGTGCAAGATTCAAGTTTCACGAGATAAACATCATGCTTCTGCTATGCAATACCAGAAAGTAATAAAGATTTGTTATAAGAATAAAATTCATTCTGGTGAAGTATGGAGGAGTAAGTGGTTTGATATAGGTGAAGAGGAAGCACAGAAGGAGAAGGAAAGAGAGGAGTAGATTAAGGAGAAGATTCAGATCGCGTCTTTGAAGAAATTCCAATACAAAGGGGTTGGAATATCGATTCCCACAAATCAGAAGCCCTCAGATAAACGTTCATGGGAAGATATGAGGAGGGAGTATCGGGAAAGGGTTTTTGGGATGAAAGACTGAAGCTTGAAGATAGAAGACCTAGCAAAATCCAAGGGGGAGTTTGTTAGAGCATAATGTCTATTGTTAGGGTCTTAGATATATTAGATATGATTGTATAGGGCTTAAAATGTAAAATGCAAAATGTATGTTTTGTATGTTGAAGATAGCGCATAAGTCAACAAGACCGCATAAGTTATATGGCATATAACTTATACGATGTATAACTTATACGGGCTTGGTGAGCTTCATGTTGTTTCCTATAAATAGCGGACTTATGCGTTATTGTGTAGACTTTTGGTCAGTGTTAGAGAGAGAGAGAGTAGAGAGAGAAAGTTGCTATAAAGTCATATATTGTAATCTTTCAAGTTATTAATGAATATGTGCTCAATGTTTACTTGTTTGTGTTCATTCTCAATGGATTCCGCACATTGAGATATAGGCTGTAACATCTAGAGATCCTGAGTGTCATCTACATTAGCAATCCAAGTCTTTTCAGCATGTTAATTAATTATGGTTTCTCACACTTCTCATTTTTGTTGGCTATTGTATAATAACTCAACCCTAGTTTTAAATGTCTGGTATAGTTCTAACATGGATTTTTAATAAACGTCTTGATGATTTTGTGATTGTTATGGTATATTTCTAACATGGATTCTGACCTATGGTGTTTGTAATTTGGGGAAGATGAAGTAATGAAATTGACAATATATATTTCATATTCTATAACTACGCTTCATCTGGTAGTATTTTTAGTGAAATGAGAAGGCTTAGGGGTAAGAAAGTAATTTCAACATTTTTAACGTGTCAAAGCAAAGTCAACTAACGGCCGGAGACGAAATGTGCCCGCTGATAAACAACGGTGGCACACAACGCGCAAAATCATAATGGGACCTGTAAGTTGCGTCCGTCCATAAAGCACTGATAGGCAAATCATAATTTTCTCCAGATTTTATTATATGAATAGTAGATTAAATTTTTCTTTATCAATTAGATTTATTTTTAAATTAGCTTCTTTGTTTCTCAACATATTAGTCATACACTTGCGACATAACTTTTATTCTTTAGGTGTCATGTTAAACTTCATTCAATATCAACAAGCGAATAAAGGAATGTGATTTTGTGTATTACCTTAACTTAATAAAACTTTTTTAAGCATATGTTATCCCAACGGGTGAGTACGAGTTAAACCATACTAGTTAATATCATGCAGTGTGTTAATGTTAAACCTTACTAATTAATATATGTAGTGTAGACGAATAGTTAAAACTAAATATAGTGTTTATATTTTTACAAAAGACACGTGGGTAGGTCACAAGCAAGTTAAGGCATGTCGCCTAGGAGGAACCTTATGTTTTGTAGCATCTTCTAAGGGCACGTGACCTATTGGATATGGCTTTCTTTCATGTCTCCTTTCATCATACATGCCCATACTCATTTGTATGAAGTATCCATGACAACCCTTGTAGGTTGTATCTGTATTATTGTCAGGGCCGTAGGCAGGTAAAGCGAACGGGTTCAGCTGAACACGTAAAAAAAAATAAAGAAAAAAACTAGTGTTATATATTCATGTTTTCGACATCACATCCATGAATGTTTCGACTTAAATTCGTAGAATCTTTACACCGAACCCATGGTAACTTTGACAACAAACCTCAATGCACATTTCGATTAAGAATTATAACTTGTTAAAGCCCATAACGCTAATTTTTTGCATCTTAATTTGATTTTTGTTATTTTTATTATGTAATTCGACCCAACCCGCTTAAACAAAACCAAACTCGAACATTAGCGATAGACAATCAGCCGTCCGTCCTTCGAAAATTACAAATCTGAAGAAATTTTTTAAAAAAAAAAGAAGAAGAAGAACACCCTAGCTATGCCAGTTATTCTATAAAAGCATTGATATTTTATTGATACTAATCTTATACGATTTTTCCAATTATTAAAGTTTTCATACACGAAAAATTCACTTAATCCAACTTTGTTATAGATATTAAAAACACTAAGCACATGCTTGTAAGAAACAATATTTAAGTTAACGGCCTTTAGTCTTTTACCTTTAAAATTGTCATAATATTATGGTACAAATTTATTGAGTTTGAAGTTGAATGTTACTTGTATCAAACTTTGAATAATTTAAAAGACAACAACTTGTTATTAATCTGTGTTTATAAACACGTGTATTATAAATAAGTTTAGATACTTTGATGTAGAATTTTAATAGCGACAATTATTGATAAGTGGTTAACATACATTTTTGGAGTGGCGTCTGAGGTTTAAAATCTAGCATGTGAATGGCTTTTTTTCAATTTTATTTTTGAGTATTTAGTAATAGAAGTAGAAGTAAATAGGTGTGTAGTCGAAAAACATTCTTTAATGCGTACTAGGATAATAACCCGTGACACATGGGTGGAAAACATATCAATAAACAATACAAATATAAACTACGCATTCAGTCAACATAAATATTTGATATAAGATTTTTATCCTTAGATGTTACAAAAGATGTTAAACTTTATCTATAACATATAAAGAAAATACTTTATAAATAAACAATGCAATAAATTAGAAATAATATAACATAAATGAACCATTAGACTTAAAAAACACATATTAGTAAAAGATTTTGTAATATTAATTGAAAACTAAGTTTACAAATACATACCAGCTTTAAACTGTATCACATTAAGTTTTCAAAAATCTCTTTGTAAGCAGCTTTATTTAATTTTTTTAAATGCTCCTAATTGTTCTAAAGAACATTTTTTTTTCTTTTTTCTTTTAGAGTGTTATTTATAAATAATTTTCAGAGATATCTATATTTTTATAGCATTTTTCATGTCATTTATTAATAAATAAATAAAATTTAAAGAACATTCGATTTGATCACCATTCACCGGCTCTTCTTTTTTCCTCAAAAGTAAATTAAATCATTGACAAGTTGGTTATTAATTGGAATAAATAGACTTAATCAAGGAGTTAATTGCATTAATTTGAATAAATAGATTTAATTGTAGAATTAATTGAATTAAATTGGAATGCTTATTTTAATTTAGTGGATTAAAAATAATTATGAATATGTGAAAATTATTGATATGAAAATGTGATTACATGGAATCATATATAGATGGGCTAGAATAAGGACATGTGGAGAAAAATATCATGCTTTAATATATTAGTAAGATTCTAGGCTTTTAAAGAATAGGGATATACAATAATGGAAAAAAATTGTGGCAAATCGACATTTGATGCTGCTTGAATTTGCATTGATGTATTAACGAATAAACCATGAAAATGATATTATAAATGATGATGAATAATTACAAATCTACCTATATACTAATAAAAGAAAATAATGAGGATGACGTGATAACTGCATATTCTTTTTTGGTTAAATTTTCCCGCTCAAGTTCCTAATATCTATTTATAGACATTCTAAGAATTTTCCATCTTATAAATAAAGATTATATATTCCAAGATTGAACAATTCCTTATAAAATAAATAACGTTAAATGCAATTTACATGTGAAAATATAAACCTAAAAATTGAATTGAAATATTTAACCAATTTCATTTTAATTTGCAATATATAATAATGTCATGCATAATAATATAAAAAAATGTATCAATAATAATAATAATAATATTATTATTATGCAATTTCTTAGATTACATGTGCATTAAAAATTAAATCATTTTCCTTACTATCTTAACTTTTTTAAATATCTATATTTTATAACATAACAACAAAAACATGTATACAAATATATTATCTAATTTAAAAAATATTTTCATATGTAAGAAAACGGATTTACATAAAAAAAAGAATTTTAGGGATTTGTGACATTAATAGTTGATCAACCCAATATTTATTCAAATATAACAAAATTTGAATTATTTCTAAAATTTCTAATTAGTTTTTCTTTATTTGTTTCAAATAATTTATTGTATTAATTTACACATTGACAAGTAATACATGGGTTCTAAAGCTAGTTAAAAGAATATAGAGAAAAAAAATAGAAAACCGTGAATTAAAACATCTAAATCATTTATTAGTTATTAAAAAAAGCAATTGAAATTTTCACAAATATATCCTTTTAATTAACTAAATACAAAAATAAAAAAACTTTGATTGGTTAAAATGACTTCACACACACACACACATGTGTGTGTGGGGTGGGTTAAAATAAAAAAGAATTATTTTTTAATACAGAATAATAATATATTTAGGCTCTTAGATCTAGGAATTAATTTTTGAGATTACTAATTTTCAAAATATCAAATAGTTACTTAATTAACCCACCCCTATATAGTTTTGCGTCCACATTGTTTTCTAACTCTATCTTAGGTCATTCTTACCATTTTTAGGAAAATTTTTATTCAATTTTTAAATCGAATTTGAACATCTCTCTCTCTCTCTCTCTCTCTATATATATATATATATATATATAATATACGAAAACCAAAAATCCTACGTGTCGCGATGTGGTCGTTCCCCCCTTTTATGGAAGCCGCTAAATTTCTTGATTTTTAAATAGAGGTCTCTCATTGAATTAACCCAAATTCATGGGTGTGAGTCTTACCAAAACCATATAGCTCTTAAACGGGTTATAACATCTCATTAAATTAAAAATTAATCTTACCAATTATTTGATATGAAAATCCTACAAAATAGGAATATACTAAAATTTAATATCCAATCTAAAAAGAAAAAGATATTATTTATAATTAATAAACAATTTTATAGTAAAAAACATAAGCGGGTCATGGGTCACCAAATCCAAATAGCTTTTAAACGGGTTATAACATATTATTTATTTATGAAACTCTTTCATCATCAAACCCTAAGTATATTATTAACTTTCTTACAATAAAGAAAATTAAAATCCAAAAAATAAATATTAAAAACGAAAATGTAAAACAATCATTCTCTCAAGCCATCAGATTACTTTAATTGTAAATGAAAGCTTCTCACGCATTTGACCCGAATTACGGGTAAACGTCTCATCAAACCCATATAGCTTTTAAATGGGTTATAACATCTCATTATATTAAAAAATAATCTCATCAAATATTTGATATGAAAATCCTATAAAATAGGAATATACTAAAAATTAATATCCTATTTTATTTTAACAAAAAGATATTATTTATAATTAAGAAAAAATTTTGTAATAAAGAAAATAAATGGGTAATGGGTATCACTAAAACCCAGATAGCTTTTAAACCTAATTATAACATATCATTTATTTGTGAAATAATTTCATCATCAAACCTCAAGTATATTAATTATTAAAATTCTTACAATAAATAAAATTAAACTCCAAAAATATACATATATAAATATTGAAAACGAATAATGTAAAACAACCACCGTAATACGGGGGACAAAATTTAGTATATAATATATATAAATGAAAAAACAAAAATCCTATGTGTCGCGATGTGGTCGCTCATCCCTTTTATGAAAGCCACCAGATTTCTTGATTTTTAAATGGAGTCCTCTCATTGATTTAACCCAAATTCATGGGTATGGGTCTTACCAAAACCAGATAGCTCTTAAACGGGTTATAACATCTCATTAAATTAAAAATTAATCTTACCAATTATTTGATATGAAAATCCTACAAAATAGGAATATACTAAAATTTAATATCCAATTTAAAAAGAAAAAAGATATCATTTATAATTAATAGACAGAATTACAAATTTTGTCCTTTAAAAAAAGCCAAATTACGGTTAGTGTCCTTTTCTAAGTTTCCTTGCAGGCGGTGTACTTTAAACTTTTTTTTCCTACAAGTTTTGTCCTTTACGCTAACTGGGTTAGAAAAACTCAGTTAAGTATGACATGTGCCAGACATGTGATGGGCATAATTGTAATTTTAATATATCCATCCTTTCTCTTCTTTCTCTCTAAGCCACCACCATCACCATAAATTCCGGCCACCATAATATGTATCTAACTAACGTATCGGCATAGCTATACTCCGGTCTCATTAATTCTCCGACGAGTCTTCAAGACTGACTTAATTGCACCATTAATCAATGAATCCTCCCCTGTGTTCATTTCTTCTACCCCAATTAATGATTGTTTGCAATTGTTACATAACGTTCAACTGAGGCCACACACTTACGCGATTAGGTTTGCAAGCAACCCATTGATTATGGTTTCTTCAAGCATCCCAAACGACCCCATTACAGATTGGTTATTATTCCCATCTCTTCTCTATATATTTAGTTATCATAGTTGGTGGTTGTAGGGTGTGTTCAATTTACGAACTGTCGGCGATGGCTTACCTCCGGTTGTCTCTATCATCGTCGGTTGTTGTCGGGTTCGATTTAAGAACCCTAGGCGGTGGCCATCTGCTGATGGCAGTGCTCCGGTGTGGGGAAGTTCGCCGTCGTCGTCGATTGTTGCCGGGGTGGTAGTTTGGTGGTGGAACTTTCTGAGGGCGCTTCTAGCATTATTGTTCGAATGGGTTATAGTGTTCATGAATTTGGTTGGTAGCAGCTTCAATTTTGTAATCTTATTTATAACCTAATATTGTCAATTTGATGATTTATGCAAAGCATGAGGCCCAATTCAATACAGAAAATATGGGGGTTACAGTTATCCAGGTAGCCCTCTCTCATTTTACAGTTTGTTGACCACCGATTTCGGTTGAAGAATCATTAATATTAATCTTGAAAAGAAAAGCTGCCGGAAAGTGTGAACGGAAAGTGTGGTGGCGGTTTGTGAGATGGAGAGGAGGTGGTGGTGGTGGGTTGAATGGAATCTGCAACGAGGTGGCCGGAATTTATGGTGGCCGGAATTTATGGTGATGGTGGTGGCTTAGAGAGAAAGAAGAGAGAAAGGAGGGATATATTAAAATTACAATTATGCCCATCACATGTCTGGCACATGTCATACTTAACTGAGTTTTTCTAACCCAGTTAGCGTAAATGACAAAACTTGTAGGAAAAAAAAGTTTAAAGTCCGCCTGCAAGGAAACTTAGAAAAGGACACGAACCGTAATTTGGCTTTTTTTAAAGGACAAAATTTGTAATTCTGTCTAATTAATAAACAATTTTATAGTAAAAAAACATAAGCGGGTCATGGGTCAACAAATCCAGATAGCTTTTAAACGGGTTATAACATATCATTTATTTATGAAACCCTTTCATCATCAAACCCTAAGTATATTATTAGCTTTCTTACAATAAAGAAAATTAAAATCCAAAAAATAAATATTAAAAAACAAAAAATGTAAAACAACCATTCTCTCAAGCCATCAGATTACATTATTTGTAAATGAAGGCTTCTCACGCATTTGACCGGAATTCACCGGTAAAGGTCTCACCAACCCAGATAGCTCTTAAACGGGTTATAACATCTCATTATATTAAAAAAATAATCTCATCAAATATTTGATATGAAAAATCTATAAAATAGGAATATACTAAAAATTAATATCCTATTTTATTTAAAAAAAAGATATTATTTATAATTAAGAAACAATTTTATAATAAAGAAAATAAACGGGTAATGGATATCACCAAACCCAGATAGCTTTTAAACCGGATTATAACATATCATTTATTTGTGAAACCATTTTATCATCAAACCTCAAGTATATTAATTATTAACTTTCTTACAATAAATAAATTAAAATTCAAATATATATATATATATATATATATATATAAAAATATTAAAAACGAATAATGTAAAACAACCCTGTAATACGGAGGATAAAATCTAGTATGTATATATATATATATATATATATATTCTTAAATAGGTATTTGACTCCATGTATGAATGGAAAACATCTTTATTGGTTTTATTGATTTTATCTTTTATTTTTTATGAAGAGAAGGAATATTTTTATCGAAGGATAAAAAAAATGTTCGAAATACCAATAGTATAAATAAGAATCCACCTCATTAGATAATTCCTTTTTCATATAGATAGATATTAGATCTATAGAACAATTACTTAAAAAGTACAATACAACCTTTTCTATTTAAGAGAGAAGAGAGTGTGTGTGTGTTTATGTATGTGTGTATGTACATATGTATATGCCGACAAAAGAAAATGGTACATTAGTAATGGTAGCTTGAAACTAACAAGAAACTAGACCTAAGTATTACGATAAATTATTTATCAAGAAACAAGTTAACAAAATTAAAATCACACCATATTCAGCATCCAAGGAGTCAAACTCTATCTTCTTTAGTATTTATTCATAAAAACGTATTTGTCTTTTATCTCATCCATTACTTTGGAGACCGAAATAGCTTTGTTGTGGAATATTTTATCATTACATACTCTTCAAAGTAACCAAATCTATGACCACATATAAAGCCATTTGTGTGGTATGTTTTGGAAGGCACTTAGGGATGGGAGCAATTTTGCCACAATGCTTCAAGATGCTATCCGGATTTTTCACCATATACCAATTCAAGACAGTTAATATATTAGTATGATTTTAGTAGATGGCATGTTGTTTCGAACATTTCACCACATATAGCGCAAATAGGAGAGGCAGTTTGTACTACTCTCTTGCTTACACCCTCTAACGTTGGCAGGGGTGGCTCGTAGGACAGCGAAAACAAATTAGGGCTTTAGACCCATACATAATTAAGGCCCTAAGTTCAGAAAAAAAAAAACATTATATATAAATATATTATAATGGGTAAAGTATATGAAAAGTAATGTATTCGTGTGATGGTAGGCTTGGTTATTGTTAAAATATAGGTTATGAGTTCAAAACTTGTAATTAACAATTTTTTTCTCTTAACAATTGTCATGAAAAGGCTACAAAATCTTGTTTCGATTTAGACCTTCACATTCGTTAAGCCGGCCCTGAATGCGGGTGGGTATCTTATATTTTACTAAGTTAATTTTTCGAAGGAGCCCATTTTATCCAATGAAAAAAATAATCGCCTTGTTCAATCAAACTGTTTTGAATTATCCCCCAACCCGAATGGACATGAAAGTCACCTGATATATCACCCAATCATACCATTTGTGTTTTTCATAATCGAGAATGGCTTTACTCAAGCCAAGCTTTTCTGTTTAGTAGTTTTATAGCGTTTTTCATGTAGTTTTTTTAAAGTAGAGATAAACACTGATGAAAATTCAAACAAAAGATAAACACTAACAATTTAAATAAAATAAATAATTAGAGTCACTTACTGGATCTATTTGTATCATTATTTTACGGATTTTTATAGTAAAAAAAATTGTAAAAATAACCATGTCCAATGAGATTATTCTTTGCACGCACACAGATTAACTTATTTCAAAAAACTTTTTTTCTATAATATAGAGCACGAGATAAAAAAAATAAAAAACTAAATTTGTATTTGTTAAAATTCAATATTTTTGATCCATCTCCATTCAGATTAAAAAAATTATTTAGAAAATATGTTTATTCAATGACTTTAACAGTGAGAAAAATGAGATTTTTAAAAATCACCTAATTTGATAAATAATTTTCAAATCATCTAATTTGATAAATAATTTTTCCATCCATCCAATTTTGATAAAAAACTCAGGTTGTGTCTTGCATGTCTATGCTCTCTTTTTATAGTGGGAGCATGACATGCAACCAATATATTATTTATAGCCTAGTGGGTTTTTGTTTACAAGGCCTCGGACCTAATTACATGAGAATAAACAAAGGCGATAACATACAATGATAAACAATACAAAAGACTATAAATACACAAAATATGACCTAACACTCGTTTCGTTTGAGACAAGAAAAATATTATCATAGCGAAATAATAGCTTACTACTTTTTTATATTGTCTTTTGTAAATGTATTTAATTAACAGAAAACTAAATTCCAACATCTTCTAATGGTGGAGGAAGTGGTCTTCCAATCATTTTTTTATATTATTCATGCTTTATATCATTCGTGTCAACGGCTATGTCATTACATCTTTAACCATCATTCAACCATAGAAATGTTTTTCATTCATTACAATTCATGTTTTATATGACTAATTGCTCTACGCAAATATTCTTTTTCATATAAATTAATAATACTGGCACAAAAGTATTGTCAAGTGTTACATGACATACTTTCAGCTAACATGACTAGTGGCGCATCATAAGCGTTAGCAACAACCACATATGCGAGCTGGCGAATTGTAGACATGCACTTTTGAATTGGCGAAAACTGCTTTTTGAACCTACGACTAAAATTTGTTCGTTGAATTTGGGATCTTCAACAAAATAATCTCTTACTAGTCATTTCATATGCACTTTCCTAATCTCTCTTCAACGAAACTCTTTTTTTTTTTTGAACAACGACTTGCCGCTTGTGCGATTAAACCAAGGAATTTCACCATTTCTTGATCGTCAAGGGTTCGGGAGAAGCGGCACATCACCCCGCTCGTGATTGAATTTCAGCGGTACCACAGGTCACAGGGCGGTGTTTCTATAGTACCTAAATAGCCTAGGATTTTTCATCAAGAATTCTAAAAACACAAAGAAACTGCACCACATAATCAAACAAATAATTGCGTTACTATCTATGGAGTTAATGTATTTTTGGGTGTTAATAAAGCCTTATAGTTCAATATGCACTCATAATCCATCCAATCCTTAGGTTAGGTGAGGTTGGTCACATGACAAAAATACTAAATGTTATCAACGCCATAAAATATAATAAGCATGTAAGGTAATAAAAAAACCTAACCCTACTAAGTACAATGCTGATCACAAGATACCGGCCTATAGGGATGTCTCGACCATTGTCGTTATTACATAATTGCCATCATCGAAACACTACGAGGCTCAATGGGGTTTGAGTATACAGTATATGTCGTCTTGATGATAAGATAGAATTAAGAACAATGCAATAATTGAAATCGTTACACTCCATTATTGTGATAAGTTATGGAGATTGACAAGTACTTTTCATGCAACTCAATCAAGTGATTCATCTCTCTCTCTCTCTCTCTCTATATATATATATATATATATTGGGAGAGGATCAAGAGAAAACCCACCTTTAGAGAGAAAACTTAAAAACTCCTAAAGAATTATTTTTAATTAAAAATAAAAAAAAATTTCAAAATTCTGTTTTAGCCATTATTCTTATATTTTCTTATATTTCACTCGAAAAAAATAAAAATAAATAAACAAATAAAAAGAAATAAAAAAAACCCGCTGTAATGCACATACGTATTACTGTGCGATACCGTTGTATTACACATGTGTATTACTATGTATTTTTGAGTTTAATAGTGTTTTATTGCATATATTCAATATTTGTGTATTGTATATGTGTAGTAGTGTTGTATTATATGAAAAAAAATAATAATAAAATAAAAGTCGATGCGGTGAACATGTGCGTTAATGTTGTATTACACATACGTACTAATGTGTATTCGATGTGTTTATTAGTCTTATATTCCATATATACAATAGTGTGTATCAAACATGTGCAATAGTGTTGTATTCTATGCAATACAAACACTTTTGCATATATGCAATACACACTATTACATATGCGCACTATACCGACGAGGTTACCAACGAGGTTTTTTTTTAAACCAATAACAACATATAAGAATAATGGAAAAAAAAAAGAAACTTCAAAAAAAAATTTTAAAAAAGTTAAAAATAGTTTTTTAGAAGTTTTTAGGAGTTTTTAAGTTTTCTCTTTAAGATGAGTTTTCACTAGAACCCACCCCTATATATATATATATATATATATATATATATATATATATATATATATATATAGGGTAAGGTTAAAATGAAAACCCACTTGAGTTGTGAAAACCTCCAAAAAACCTATGTAACATCGTTTTTATTTTATTTTTTTTTGTTACACGTAATATATGTTGTAACATTTAATACAAAATATCGAAACATCGAAAAAAAAGTGTTTTGCTATTTTTTAATATTTTTTTACTAATTTTTATATATATTTTTAGGAGAGAGAAAAAGTTATATTTATATTTACATTTTTTATTCACTTTAATTGTGTACCACAAGATTTAAACATTAATTAAAAACATGTGGTTAAGAATGAGTTTCTAGAATTTTCACAACTCAAGCGAGTTTTCATTTTATACTTAGCCTATATATATATTAGGGGGATTTCAAATGAGAACCCCTTTGAGTTTTAAGAACTCGAAAGAACTCAGTCTAACGATTTTTTTTTTTCGATTTTTTTTACACATGCATAATATATGTAGGTTACATATACGTAAAAAATTACATAATTTTTACGCACCGAGCCGACTTTTTACACATATGTAACGGACGTAAAAGTTAGTGTAATCAGTTAAATCTTTATTCTCTCTCCTACTTTGACTTTTTTGCCAAATTTATTCTCAACCACGTATTCCAATCCACCTAACTAAATGTGTGGCCTAGAATGGAGTTCTTAAGTTCTTACAACTCAACATGATTCTCAAAAGATCCCTCCACTATATATATAATATATATAGTTAGGTTAGAATAAAAACTTGCTTAAGTTGTGAAAACTCTAGAAATTCATTCTCAACCACATGTTTTTAATTAAAGATTAAATCTAGTGGTCCATAATTAAAGTTAATAAGAAAATGTAAAAGTTAATTTAGATTTTCTCTCTCTTGAAAACATATATAAAAATTAGTAAAAAATAACAAAACATTTTTTTTTGTTTTCAATGTTTTGTATTAAATGTAACAACATATATTACATGTAACAACAAAAAAAAAACGATGTTACATCGGGTTTTCACAACTTAAATGAGTTTTCATTCTATACATTGCCTATATATATATATATATAGAGAGGGTTAAGTTAGGATAAAAACCCACTTGAGTTGTGAAAACTATAGAAACTCATTCTCAAACACATGTTTTAATTAAAAATTAAATGTGGTTCACAATTAAAGTTAATAAAAAATGTAAAAGTTAATTTACATCTTCTCTTTCCTGAAAACATATATAAAATGTATAGAATGAAAACTCACTTGAGTTGTATATATATATATAGGCAATGTATAGAATGAAAAACTCACTTGAGTTGTGAAAATCCGTGAAAACCCTATGTAACATCATTTTTTTTTGTTACATGTAATATATGTTGTTACATTTAATACAAAACATCGAAAACATAAAAAAAATGTAACACCGTTTTTATCCTAACCTAACCCTATATATATATATAGGCAATGTATAGAATGAAAACTCACTTGAGTTGTGAAAACCCTATGCAACAACGTTTTTTTTTTTTGTTACATGTAATATATGTTGTTACGTTTAATACAATACATCAAAAAAATAAAAAAACATGTTTTGCTATTTTTTTACATTTTTTCCTAATTTTTATATATGTTTTCAGGAGAGAGAAAATGTAAATTAAATTTTATATTTTTTTATTAATTTTAATTGTACACGACCAGATTTAATCTTTAATTAAAAACATATGGTTGAGAATGGGTTTCTACAGTTTTCACAACTCAAGTGGGTTTTTATTCTAACCACATGTGGTTGAGAATGGGTTTCTAGAGTTTTCACAACTCAAGTGGGTTTTAATTCTAACCTAACCCTATATATATAGGGTTAGGTTAGGATATAAACCAATTTGAGTTGTGAAAACTGTAGAAACTCATTCTCAACCATATGTTTTTAATTAAAGATTAAATGTGGTTCACAATTAAAGTTAATAAAAAATGTAAAAGTTAATTTACATCTTCTCTCTCTTGAAAACATATATAAAAATTAAACAAAATAGCAAAAGACGTCCTTTACGTCTGAACGTTTTTTCAATGGACGTCCTTTAGCAAAAGTAATGGCAGAAAACATACTTGATGTTTCAAATCCCTTTCGCATTACGTCCTTTATCACTAACGAAATTAACTTTTCTTGTTAAATCTGATCATGTGCCTTGCACATGATGGTAGAATTTTAATTTTACTATGTATTTAATAATTAAAACTTAAAATAAATAAACTCTCTCTCTCTCTCTCTCTCTCTCTCTCTCTCTCTCTCTCTCTCTCTCTCTCTCTCTCTCTCTCTCTGATTCTGGGTTCTGCACATCAATCACCACCACCATCACTAACCAAACAACAACCATTTGTTGCCGACCACCACCACTCTAATTATCAAGTCAGTTGTCATCTAGCCTTTTATATTTGTTTACACAAATCCGTTATTCTCAGAGATAGAGAACCAAAAAATTCAAATCACCTAGGGTTTTAATTAGATTTAATGCACAGTCAAACACACAAAATTGTTAAGATTCGATTTGCTTTAAGGCTACTGAAATCGCTCACCAAATTTAGGGTTTATAGGATCGAATTACCTTTTTAATCGATACAGTACATCAACACACAAATCTAAAATTCATAAGTTCGTCGAATACAAATTGGGCGCACGTGCTTTCTTCGTCAGTTCCTCCACACGACGGTGAGGGTGGCTGTGCTGTACGATGACGACGACAATTTGAATTAGGGGTGAGCAGAAAACCGAATTAACCGAATCAAAACTGAATTAACCGAAAAAACCGAACCGAAGCATTAACCGACGGTTAATTTTTTGTTTTTTTGAAAAACCGAAATTTCGGTTTCGATTCGGTTATCCATTTTTAAAAAATCGAAAAAAAAACAAACTGAATCGATTGATGATGATGATAAAGATTATTAAGATGATGAGAAATTGACTACACTTTTAAGATAAATAAATAATATGATGAATGAAGATCGAGACTAAACTTTTAATGTTTTTTAGTTTTTAAACGCTATTTAGCAACTTTGTATTCGTATAGTTTCACGTAGCCCGTGCCTATTTTTGTTTTTTGAATTCAATATATATGTGGACTGTGGTACTTTAGCACGTTCTTATATAAGCTTAAAATATGCATTTTTATTTTTTAATTTTTTTTTGCAATGTCAACACATATTTGAAAAAAAGCGAACCGAAACCGAAAATAACTGAAAAATCGAAAACCGAAAAACCGGAAAATCGAAAACCGAAGGGTTTGCATATTCAAATAACCGATTACTTCGGTTTCGGTTTGGGTTTCGCCTAATAACTGAGCCGAACCGAACCATGCTCAGCCCTAATTTGAACTGATCCAGCGGCGAAAAACACTAAAACAAAGCCGGAATTAGTTTCTGGCGGATCTAGAAACACTAGATCTGGCAGATCGACCTTGTAGGTGAAGATCTAGTTAGGTGTTGGTAGTTGAAGCTAGAATCGGTTTTCCAGCAAGAATATGTGACAACGGAAATAGCGGTTCGAAGTCCAACCAGCGAAGACATTGATTAGTGATGGTGACCAGAGGAGTGATGGTGGTAGTGGTGTGGTAGAAGAAGAAGAAGAAGAAGAAGAAGAAGAAGAAAATGAAGATTCACGGGGAGAGAGAAAGAGATAGAGAGAGGCTTATATATTTTTAGTTTTACTAATTAAATACATAGTAAAATTACAATTCTATCCTCATGTGCAAGTCACATGATCAGATTTAACAAGAAAAATAAACTCCGTTAGTGATAAAGGACGTAATTTGAAAGGGATTTGAAACATCAAGTATGTTTTCTGCCATTACTTTTGCTAATGGACGTCCATTGAAAAAACGTTCAAACGTAAATGACGTCTTTTGCTATTTTGTCTAAAAATTACTAAAAAAATGTAAAAAAATAGCAAAATATTTTTTATAAGTTTTCGATGTTTGTATTAAATGTCACAACATATATTATGTGTGTAAAAAAACAAAAAAAACGATGTTACATAGGGTTTTCACAACTCAAATGGGTTTTCATTCTATACTTTGCATATATATATATATGGGAAATTTCTTTTGAGAACCACTTTAAGTTTTAAGAACTCGAAAGAACTTAATGTAATAATTTTTTTTAATTTTTTTACATATACGTAATATATGTAGTTTACATATACGTTAAAAAATTACTTAGTTTTTTACGCACCAAGTCGACTTATTACATAGGTGTAAAGGACGTTTAAATTAGTGTAATCACTATAAATCTTAATTCTCTCTCATACTTTAATTTTTTAATAACATCTCAACCACATGATCTAATCTATTTAATTAAATGTGTGGTAAAAAATGAAGTTCTTAAGTTATTAAAATTCAACAAGGTTCTCAAATTATCCCTCCCTATATATATATATATATATAGGGGAGGGATTTTTTGAGAACCATGTTGAGTTTTAAGAACATAATAACTCAATTATAGGCCACACATTTAATTAAATGAAATGGAATATGTGGCTGAGATTAAATCTGGCAAAAAAGTCAAAATAGGAGAGAGAATAAAGATGTAACTAGTTACACCAATTTTGCGTTCGTTACACATGTGTAAAAAGTCAACTCGGTGCGAAAAAATTTTGCAATTTTTTTACGTGTATGTAACTTACATATATTATGCATGTGTAAAAAAATTTGAAAAAAAAATCGTTACACTGAGTTCTTTCGAGTTCTTAAAACTCAAAGGGGTTCTTATTTGAAATCTTCCCTATATATATATAGGATCAGGATCATGTGAGAACTTTTTTGGAATTGAGAAATATGAAAACCATTTTAGATCACAAAAAACCCAAAAATAAAAAAAAATCATAAAGCAAAAAAAAAATAAAAAAAGTAAAAAAACCAAAGTTCTTATTTATCATCATGGTTTCTAAAAAAACAAAAAAAAATCTCGGTTTAGTTAACTTATACATATATATATAATATGTACATATATGTATACATATGTTTTTTTATAAACATATGTATAATTTTAGGTAAACGATAATGTACATATGTGTACATTACGTAACTAGAGATTATATGAAATTATACACGTGTGTATAGATATAATACGAATTATTATTTTTTTGTGTTTTTTTATGAAACCGGAATGAAATATAAGAATTTAGGTTTTTTTACTTTTTAAAAATTTTCGTTTTTTTATTTTATAGTTCTTTAAATATTTTTTAGAGGCTTTTTTAGTAGTCCAAAATGGTTCTTAAAGTTCTCAATTTGCCAATGGTTCTCTTAAGGTCCTTACCTTATATATATATATATATATATATATATATATATATATGAGAGGGTTATTTTGAGAACCATGTTGAGTTTTAAGAACTTAAGAACTTAATTTTTGGCCACACATTTAATTAAATGGATTGGATTTTATGGTTAAGATTAAATCTGATTAATAAGTCAAAGTGTGAGAGAGAATAAATATTTAAGTGATTACACTAATTTTTACGTCCGTTACACATATGTAAAAAGTCGACTCGGTGCGTAAAAAATTTTGTAATTTTTTACGTATTTGTAGCCTACATATATTACAAATGTGTAAAAAAAATTCAAAAAAAACTTGTTACATTGATTTCTAAAAACTCAAAGTGTTTCTCATTTGAAATCTCCTATATATATATATACACACATAATGAAAACCCATTTGAGTTGTGAAAACCTTATGTAATATCGTTTTTTATATATGTAATATATGTTGTTATATTTAATACAAAATATCGAAAAATAAAGAAAAATTGTTTTGCTATTTTTTATAATTTTTTTACTAACTTTTATATATGCTTTCAGGAGAGAGAAAATGTAAATTTACTTTTACATTTTTTATTAACTTTAATCATGGATCACAAGTTTCAAACATGGGTTTCAAGATTTTCACAACTCAAGTGAGCTTTTATTTAAACATAACCTTTACATACATACATACATACATACATACATTCATGTTATACACTGGATTTTTGGTATTTTAAATTGCGATGTATTCAGGATAACTTCAGGATGCAGTATCCTCTAAAACGATAGGTATCCTTAATATATTATCGTACTAACAATTCAATTTCCATTCTTTGATGTTAACAGGTCAAGTAACGTTCTACACGTCTTCCCGAAGACTCAGGCTACTCTCAACAACCACTTAAGCAACATGCATTATGGAGAATAACAGCTACATTTGATTTAGTCTAGGTTTTCCTGATTTTTAGGAGAAATTTTTAGTTTACTTCTTGTATATATTGAGCCGTGGGGCAATCGGTGCTTCAATTTTTCAAAACCTTTTACGCCATACTCGATCACTTTCATCCCTTCATCATGTCTTCACAGCTAAGAACCAGTTCCGTCTTTGCTCCAGTAACCAGCACTACTCCAAACGTCAACCCTGGTTCTCCTCCAATTCCAAAGAAAAACACTCAACCTAGAGGAGATCTTCTAACATACTCGGGAAGCTCTACACGGGTAGACACTGCTATTTCTAACAATGATATTCTCTTTTTGATGAAACAGGTAAAAACTAATGTGGAGCCATAAGAAAAGACCAACCCTGAAGCTATTCAAAGAAATTGAAGGGATCAAGAAAAAGCCATGCAAGGATACGACTTCGCTTATGCCCAGAGCCCTCGATTTTGATTCCCCAGAATCATCTACTTTCCAGAATCATGGATCCTCGGGGGTACAACCAACGAGGGCTCCGCCTCAACAACGGTCAGGATACTAGGGTAATTATCCTCCGGTATCCTTGGAACCATCCAGACCTACGAGGCCAGACCCCATTCACATGTTGCCTCGTTCAACCATGCCAGCAGGCTTATTCACCTCAGGGCCTCCCATAGTGTCCTCGAAAGTACATATAGGGGATGATATCCCTATGCAAACGCAACCTTATCCTGAAGCCACTTTTACCGGAGTTACAAGCCGTCAGAGCTCAGGATACCAGATACCTAGCCATGATCTTGGTAACAATTTACTTAACGCCAATTAATATACTAACCATGGATCTATGCAGGATATGGTGATTTCCTCCGAAATAGCAATAGAATTGCAAAAAATGAAGGATATGATCTCTATTAACCCGAGGATAATACGCCCAATAGCGGAACTCCTATCAGGGAGCCACAGGTTATCCAGATTCACCTAGCCCATATGCGACGTGGAGATCCCCAAAAGATTCCAAACTCCTATCATGAAGTTGTATGATGGCACTATGGATCCTGAAGAACACGTAGCCCAATATAGGGAAAGGATGGAGATCAACCCCATCCTCGTTAACATCAAAGAGGCTTGCTTGTGCAAAGGATTCGGTTCAACACTAACAGGACCGGCTCTCAATTGGTTATTGAGTATTCTTTCCAATACTATCACTTCATTTGCTCATTTAATTAACTTGTTTAATAATCAGTTTTCTTGTAGTAGATCCTTTGAGAAACTGACAGGTGATTTATACAGAGTAGTTCAAAATAATGATGAATCCTTGAGGGATTACGTCACTAGATTTAGCAGGGAAGCTTTAGACATCCCCAATCGCGATGTAGCAGCCGCTATTGAGGCTCTCAAGATGGGATTAAAGAAGGATTCTCATTTCTATAACGATTTTGTCATGACGCCGTGCAGGAATCTTGACGAAGTTAGGAATAGGGCCTTGAGATACATACGGATGGAGACGAAATGTGCCCGCTGATAAACAACGGTGGCACACAACGCGCAAAATCATAATGGGACCTGTAAGTTGCGTCCGTCCATAAAGCACTGATAGGCAAATCATAATTTTCTCCAGATTTTATTATATGAATAGTAGATTAAATTTTTCTTTATCAATTAGATTTATTTTTAAATTAGCTTCTTTGTTTCTCAACATATTAGTCATACACTTGCGACATAACTTTTATTCTTTAGGTGTCATGTTAAACTTCATTCAATATCAACAAGCGAATAAAGGAATGTGATTTTGTGTATTACCTTAACTTAATAAAACTTTTTTAAGCATATGTTATCCCAACGGGTGAGTACGAGTTAAACCATACTAGTTAATATCATGCAGTGTGTTAATGTTAAACCTTACTAATTAATATATGTAGTGTAGACGAATAGTTAAAACTAAATATAGTGTTTATATTTTTACAAAAGACACGTGGGTAGGTCACAAGCAAGTTAAGGCATGTCGCCTAGGAGGAACCTTATGTTTTGTAGCATCTTCTAAGGGCACGTGGCCTGTTGGATATGGCTTTCTTTCATGTCTCCTTTCATCATACATGCCCATACTCATTCGTATGAAGTATCCATGACAACCCTTGTAGGTTGTATCTGTATTATTGTCAGGGCCATAGGCAGGTAAAGCGAACGGGTTCAGCTGAACACGTAAAAAAAAATAAAGAAAAAAACTAGTGTTATATATTCATGTTTCGACATCACATCCATGAATGTTTCGACTTAAATTCGTAGAATCTTTACACCGAACCCATGGTAACTTTGACAGCAAACTTCAATGCACATTTCAATTAAGAATTATAACTTGTTAAAGCAGATAACGCTAATTTTTTGCATCTTAATTTGATTTTTGTTATTTTTATTATGTAATTCGACCCAACCCGCTTAAACAAAACCAAACTCGAACATTAGCGATAGACAATCAGCCGTCCGTCCTTCGAAAATTACAAATCTGAAGAAATTTTTTTAAAAAAAAAGAAGAAGAAGAACACCCTGGCTATGCCAGTTATTCTATAAAAGCATTGATATTTTATTGATACTAATCTTATACGATTTTTCCAATTATTAAAGTTTTCATACACGAAAAATTCACTTAATCCAACTTTGATATAGATATTAAAAACACTAAGCACATGCTTGTAAGAAACAATATTTAAGTTAACGGCCTTTAGTCTTTTACCTTTAAAATTGTCATAATATTATGGTATAAATTTATTGAGTTTGAAGTTGAATGTTACTTGTATCAAACTTTGAATAATTTAAAAGACAACAACTTGTTATTAATCTGTGTTTATAAACACGTGTATTATAAATAAGTTTAGATACTTTGATGTAGAATTTTAATAGCGACAATTATTGATAAGTGGTTAACATACATTTTTGGAGTGGCGTCTGAGGTTTAAAATCTAGCATGTGAATGGTTTTTTTTTCAATTTTATTTGAGTATTTAGTAATAGAAGTAGAAGTAAATAGGTGTGTAGTCGAAAAACATTCTTTAATGCGTACTAGGATAATAACCCGTGACACATGGGTGGAAAACATATCAATAAACAATACAAATATAAACTACGCATTCAGTCAACATAAATATTTGATATAAGATTTTTATCCTTAGATGTTACAAAAGATGTTAAACTTTATCTATAACATATAAAGAAAATACTTTATAAATAAACAATGCAATAAATTAGAAATAATATAACATAAATGAACCATTAGACTTAAAAAAAATAAAAAACACATATTAGTAAAAGATTTTGTAATATTAATTGAAAACTAAGTTTATAAATACATACCAACTTTAAACTGTATCACATTAAGTTTTCAAAAATCTCTTTGTAAGCAGCTTTATTTATTTTTTTTAAATGCTCCTAATTGTTCTAAAGAACATTTTTTTTTCTTTTTTCTCTTAGAGTGTTATTTATAAATAATTTTCAGATATCTATATTTTTATAGCATTTTTCATGTCATTTATTAATAAATAAATAAAATTTAAAGAACATTCGATTTGATCACCATTCACTGGCTCTTCTTTTTTCCTCAAAAGTAAATTAAATCATTGACAAGTTGGTTATTAATTGGAATAAATAGACTTAATCAAGGAGTTAATTGCATTAATTTGAATAAATAGATTTAATTGTAGAATTAATTAAATTAAATTGGAATGCTTATTTTAATTTAGTGGATTAAAAATAATTATGAATATGTGAAAATTATTGATATGAAAATGTGATTACATGGAATCATATATAGATGGGCTAGAATAAGGACATGTGGAGAAAAATATCTTGCTTTAATATATTAGTAAGATTCTAGGCTTTTAAAGAATAGGGATATACAATAATGGAAAAAAATTGTGGCAAATCGACATTTGATGCTGCTTGAATTTGCATTGATGTATTAACGAATAAACCATGAAAATGATATTATAAATGATGATGAATAATTACAAATCTACCTATATACTAATAAAAGAAAATAATGAGGATGACGTGACAACTGCATATTCTTTTTTGGTTAAATTTTCCCGCTCAAGTTCCTAATATCTATTTATAGACATTCTAAGAACTTTCCATCTTATAAATAAAGATTATATATTCCAAGATTGAACAATTCCTTATAAAATAAATAACGTTAAATGCAATTTACATGTGAAAATATAAACCTAAAAATGGAATTGAAATATTTAACCAGTTTCAATTTTAATTTGCAATATATAATAATGTCATGCATAATAATATAAAAAAATGTATCAATAATAATAATAATAATATTATTATTATTATGCAATTTCTTAGATTACATGTGCATTAAAAATTAAATCATTTTCCTTAATATCTTAACTTTTTTAAATATCTATATTTTATAACATAACAACAAAAACATGTATACAAATATATTATCTAATTTAAAAAATATTTTCATATGTAAGAAAACGGATTTACATAAAAAAAAGAATTTTAGGGATTTGTGACATTAATAGTTGATCAACCCAATATTTATTCAAATATAACAAAATTTGAATTATTTCTAAAATTTCTAATTAGTTTTTCTTTATTTGTTTCAAATAATTTATTGTATTAATTTACACATTGACAAGTAATACATGGGTTCTAAAGCTAGTTAAAAGAATATAGAGAAAAAAAAAGAAAAAAAATAGAAAACCGTGAATTAAAACATCTAAATCATTTATTTGTTATTAAAAAAAGCAATTGAAATTTTCACAAATATATCCTTTTAATTAATTAAATACAAAAATAAAAAAACTTTGATTGGTTAAAATGACTTCACACACACACACACATGTGTGTGTGGGGTGGGTTAAAATAAAAAAGAATTATTTTTTAATAGAGAATAATAATATATTTAGGCTCTTAGATCTAGGAATTAATTTTTGAGATTAGTAATTTTCAAAATATCAAATAGTTACTTAATTAACCCACCCTATATAGTTTTGCGTCCACATTGTTTTCTAACTCTATCTTAGGTCATTCTTACCATTTTTATTCAATTTTTAAATCGAATTTGAACATCTCTCTCTCTCTCTCTATATATATATATATATAATATACGAAAACCAAAAATCCTCTGTGTCGCGATGTGGTCGTTCCCCCCTTTTATGGAAGCCGCTAAATTTCTTGATTTTTAAATAGAGGTCTCTCATTGAATTAACCCAAATTCATGGGTGTGAGTCTTACCAAAACCAGATAGCTCTTAAACGGGTTATAACATCTCATTAAATTAAAAATTAATCTTACCAATTATTTGATATGAAAATCCTACAAAATAGGAATATACTAAAATTTAATATCCAATCTAAAAGGAAAAAGATATTATTTATAATTAATAAACAATTTTATAGTAAAAAACATAAGCGGGTCATAGGTCACCAAATCCAAATAGCTTTTAAACGGGTTATAACATATTATTTATTTATGAAACTCTTTCATCATCAAACCCTAAGTATATTATTAACTTTCTTACAATAAAGAAAATTAAAATCCAAAAAATAAATATTAAAAACGAAAATGTAAAACAACAATTCTCTCAAGCCATCAGATTACTTTAGTTGTAAATGAAAGCTTCTCACGCATTTGACCCGAATTCACGGGTAAACGTCTCATCAAACCCATATAGCTTTTAAATGGGTTATAACATCTCATTATATTAAAAAATAATCTCATCAAATATTTGATATGAAAATCCTATAAAATAGGAATATACTAAAAATTAATATTCTATTTTATTTTAACAAAAAGATATTATTTATAATTAAGAAAAAATTTTGTAATAAAGAAAATAAATGGGTAATGGGTATCACTAAAACCCAGATAGCTTTTAAACCTAATTATAACATATCATTTATTTGTGAAATAATTTTGTCATCAAACCTCAAGTATATTAATTGTTAACATTCTTACAATAAATAAAATTAAAATCCAAAAATATTCATATATAAATATTGAAAACGAATAATGTAAAACAACCACCGTAATACGGGGGACAAAATTTAGTATATAATATATATAAATGAAAAAACAAAAATCCTATGTGTCGCGATGTGGTCGCTTATCCCTTTTATGAAAACCACCAGATTTCTTGATTTTTAAATGGAGTCCTCTCATTGATTTAACCCAAATTCATGGGTATGGGTCTTACCAAAACCAGATAGCTCTTAAACGGGTTATAACATCTCATTAAATTAAAAATTAATCTTACCAATTATTTGATATGAAAATCCTACAAAATAGGAATATACTAAAATTTAATATCCAATTTAAAAAGAAAAAAGATATCATTTATAATTAATAGACAGAATTACAAATTTTGTCCTTTAAAAAAAGCCAAATTACGGTTCGTGTCCTTTTCTAAGTTTCCTTGCAGGCGGTGTACTTTAAACTTTTTTTTCCTACAAGTTTTGTCCTTTACGCTAACTGGGTTAGAAAAACTCAGTTAAGTATGACATGTGCCAGACATGTGATGGACATAATTGTAATTTTAATATATCCCTCCTTTCTCTTCTTTCTCTCTAAGCCACCACCATCACCATAAATTCCGGCCACCATAATATGTATCTAACTAACGTATCGGCATAGCTATACTCCGGTCTCATTAATTCTCCGACGAGTCTTCAAGACTGACTTAATTGCACCATTAATCAATGAATCCTCCCATGTGTTCGTTTCTTCTACCCCAATTAATGATTGTTTGCAATTGTTACATAACGTTCAACTGAGGCCACACACTTACGCGATTAGGTTTGCAAGCAACCCATTGATTATGGTTTCTTCAAGCATCCCAAACGACCCCATTACAGATCGGTTATTATTCCCATCTCTTCTCTATATATTTAGTTATCATAGTTGGTGGTTGTAGGGTGTGTTCAATTTACGAACTGTCGGCGATGGCTTACCTCCGGTTGTCTCTATCATCGTCGGTTGTTGTCGGGTTCAATTTAAGAACCCTAGGCGGCGGCCATCTGCTGATGGCAGTGCTCCGGTGTGGGGAAGTTCGCCGTCGTCGTCGATTGTTGCCGGGGTGGTAGTTTGGTGGTGGAACTTTCTGAGGGCGCTTCTAGCATTATTGTTCGAATGGGTTATAGTGTTCATGAATTTGGTTGGTAGCAGCTTCAATTTTGTAATCTTATTTATAACCTAATATTGTCAATTTGATGATTTATGCAAAGCATGAGGCCCAATTCAATACAGAAAATATGGGGGTTACAGTTATCCAGGTAGCCCTCTCTCATTTTACAGTTTGTTGACCACCGATTTCGGTTGAAGAATCATTAATATTAATCTTGAAAAGAAAAGCTGCCGGAAAGTGTGAACGGAAAGTGTGGTGGCGGTTTGTGAGATGGAGAGGAGGTGGTGGTGGTGGGTTGAATGGAATCTGCAACGAGGTGGCCGGAATTTATGGTGGCCGGAATTTATGGTGATGGTGGTGGCTTAGAGAGAAAGAAGAGAGAAAGGAGGGATATATTAAAATTACAATTATGCCCATCACATGTCTGGCACATGTCATACTTAACTGAGTTTTTCTAACCCAGTTAGCGTAAAGGACAAAACTTGTAGGAAAAAAAAGTTTAAAGTCCGCCTGCAAGGAAACTTAGAAAAGGACACGAACCGTAATTTGGCTTTTTTTAAAGGACAAAATTTGTAATTCTGTCTAATTAATAAACAATTTTATAGTAAAAAAACATAAGCGGGTCATGGGTCAACAAATCCAGATAGCTTTTAAACGGGTTATAACATATCATTTATTTATGAAACCCTTTCATCATCAAACCCTAAGTATATTATTAGCTTTCTTACAATAAAGAAAATTAAAATCCAAAAAATAAATATTAAAAAACAAAAAATGTAAAACAACCATTCTCTCAAGCCATCAGATTACATTATTTGTAAATGAAGGCTTCTCATGCATTTGACCCGAATTCACCGGTAAAGGTCTCACCAAACCCAGATAGCTCTTAAACGGGTTATAACATCTCATTATATTAAAAAAATAATCTCATCAAATATTTGATATGAAAAATCTATAAAATAGGAATATACTAAAAATTAATATCCTATTTTATTTAAAAAAAAAGATATTATTTATAATTAAGAAACAATTTTATAATAAAGAAAATAAACGGGTAATGGGTATCACCAAACCCAGATAGCTTTTAAACCGGATTATAACATATCATTTATTTGTGAAACCATTTTATCATTAAACCTCAAGTATATTAATTATTAACTTTCTTACAATAAATAAATTAAAATACAAATATATATATATAAATATTAAAAACGAATAATGTAAAACAACCCTGTAATACGGAGGATAAAATCTAGTATGTATATATATATATATATATATATATATATATATATATATTCTTAAATAGGTATTTGACTCCATGTATGAATGGAAAACATCTTTATTGGTTTTATTGATTTTATCTTTTATTTTTTATGAAGAGAAGGAATATTGTTATCGAAGGATAAAAAAAATGTTCGAAATACCAATAGTATAAATAAGAATCCACCTCATTAGATAATTCCTTTTTCATATAGATAGATATTAGATCTATAGAACAATTACTTAAAAAGTACAATACAACCTTTTCTATTTGAGAGAGAAGAGAGTGTGTGTGTTTATGTATGTGTGTATGTACATATGTATATGCCGACAAAAGAAAATGGTACATTAGTAATGGTAGCTTGAAACTAACAAGAAACTAGACCTAAGTATTACGATTAATTATTTATCAAGAAACAAGTTAACAAAATTAAAATCACACCATATTCAGCATCCAAGGAGTCAAACTCTATCTTCTTTAGTATTTATTCATAAAAACGTATTTGTCTTTTATCTCATCCATTACTTTGGAGACCGAAATAGCTTTGTTGTGGAATATTTTATCATTACATACTCTTCAAAGTAACCAAATCTATGACCACATATAAAGCCATTTGTGTGGTATGTTTTGGAAGGCACTTAGGGATGGGAGCAATTTTGCCACAATGCTTCAAGATGCTATCCGGATTTTTCACCATATACCAATTCAAGACAGTTAATATATTAGTATGATTTTAGTAGATGGCATGTTGTTTCGAACATTTCACCACATATAGCGCAAATAGGAGAGGCAGTTTGTACTACTCTCTTGCTTACACCCTCTAACGTTGGAAGGGGTGGCTCGTAGGACAGCGAAAACAAATTAGGGCTTTAGACCCATACATAATTAAGGCCCTAAGTTTAGAAAAAAAAACATTATATATAAATATATTATAATGGGTAAAGTATATGAAAAGTAATGTATTCGTGTGATGGTAGGCTTGGTTATTGTTAAAATATAGGTTATGAGTTCAAAACTTGTAATTAACAATTTTTTTCTCTTAACAATTGTCATGAAAAGGCTACAAAATCTTGTTTCGATTTAGACCTTCACATTCGTTAAGCCGGCCCTGAATGCGGGTGGGTATCTTATATTTTACTAAGTTAATTTTTCGAAGGAGCCCATTTTATCCAATGAAAAACATAATCGCCTTGTTCAATCAAACTGTTTTGAATTATCCCCCAACCCGAATGGACATGAAAGTCACCTGATATATCACCCAATCATACCATTTGTGTTTTTCATAATCGAGAATGGCTTTACTCAAGCCAAGCTTTTCTGTTTAGTAGTTTTATAGCGTTTTTCATGTAGTTTTTTTAAAGTAGAGATAAACACTGATGAAAATTCAAACAAAAGATAAACACTAACAATTTAAATAAAATAAATAATTAGAGTCACTTACTGGATCTATTTGTATTATTATTTTACGGATTTTTATAGTAAAAAAATTGTAAAAATAACCTTGTCCAATGAGATTATTCTTTGCACGCACACAGATTAACTTATTTCAAAAAACTTTTTTTCTATAATATAGAGCACGAGATAAAAAAAAAATAAAAAACTAAATTTTTATTTGTTAAAATTCAATATTTTTGATCCATCTCCATTCAGATTAAAAAAATTATTTAGAAAATATGTTTATTCAATGACTTTAACAGTGAGAAAATGAGATTTTTAAAAATCACCTAATTTGATAAATAATTTTCAAATCATCTAATTTGATAAATAATTTTTCCATCCATCCAATTTTAATAAAAAACTCAGGTTGTGTCTTGCATGTCCATGCTCTCTTTTTATAGTGGGAGCATGACATGCAACCAATATATTATTTATAGCCCAGTGGGTTTTTGTTTACAATGCCTCGGACCTAATTACATGAGAATAAACAAAGGCGATAACATACAATGATAAACAATACAAAAGACTATAAATACACAAAATATGACCAACACTCGTTTCGTTTGAGACAAGAAAAATATTATCATAGCGAAATAATAGCTTACTACTTTTTTATATTGTCTTTTGTAAATGTATTTAATTAACAGAAAACTAAATTCCAACATCTTCTAATGGTGGAGGAAGTGGTCTTCCAATCATTTTTTTATATTATTCATGCTTTATATCATTCGTGTCAACGGCTATGTCATTACATCTTTAACCATCATTCAACCATAGAAATGTTTTTCATTCATTACAATTCATGTTTTATATGACTAATTGCTCTACGTAAATTTTCTTTTTCATATAAATTAATAATATTGGCACAAAAGTATTGTCAAGTGTTACATGACATACTTTCAGCTAACATGACTAGTAGCGCATCATAAGCGTTAGCAACAACCACATATGCGAGCTGGCGAATTGTAGACATGCACTTTTGAATTGGCGAAAACTGCTTTTTGAACCTACGACTAAAATTTGTTCGTTGAATTTGGGATCTTCAACAAAATAATCTCTTACTAGTCATTTCATATGCACTTTCCTAATCTCTCTTCAACGAAACTCTTTTTTTTTTGAACAACGACTTGCCGCTTGTGCGATTAAACCAAGGAATTTCACCATTTCTTGATCGTCAAGGGTTCGGGAGAAGCGGCACATCACCCCGCTCGTGATTGAATTTCAGCGGTACCACAGGTCACAGGGCGGTGTTTCTATAGTACCTAAATAGCCTAGGATTTTTCATCAAGAATTCTAAAAACACAAAGAAACTGCACCACATAATCAAACAAATAATTGCGTTACTATCTATGGAGTTAATGTATTTTTGGGTGTTAATAAAGCCTTATAGTTCAATATGCACTCATAATCCATCCAATCCTTAGGTTAGGTGAGGTTGGTCACATGACAAAAATACTAAATGTTATCAACGCCATAAAATATAATAAGCATGTAAGGTAATAAAAAAACCTAACCCTACTAAGTACAATGCTGATCACAAGATACCGGCCTATAGGGATGTCTCGACCATTGTCGTTATTACATAATTGCCATCATCGAAACACTACGAGGCTCAATGGGGTTTGAGTATACAGTATATGTCGTCTTGATGATAAGATAGAATTAAGAACAATGCAATAATTGAAATCGTTATACTCCATTATTGTGATAAGTTATGGAGATTGACAAGTACTTTTCATGCAACTCAATCAAGTGATTCATCTCTCTCTCTCTCTCTCTCTCTATATATATATATATATATTGGGAGAGGATCAAGAGAAAACCCACCTTTAAAGAGAAAACTTAAAAACTCCTAAAGAATTATTTTTAATTAAAAATAAAAAAAAATTTCAAAATTCTGTTTTAGCCATTATTCTTATATTTTCTTATATTTCACTCGAAAAAAATAAAAATAAATAAACAAATAAAAAGAAATAAAAAAAACCCGCTGTAATGCACATACGTATTACTGTGCGATACCGTTGTATTACACATGTGTATTACTATGTATTTTTGAGTTTAATAGTGTTTTATTGCATATATTCAATATTTGTGTATTGTATATGTGTAGTAGTGTTGTATTATATGAAAAAAAATAATAATAAAATAAAAGTCGATGCGGTGAACATGTGCGTTAATGTTGTATTACACATACGTACTAATGTGTATTCGATGTGTTTATTAGTCTTATATTCCATATATACAATAGTGTGTATCAAACATGTGCAATAGTGTTGTATTCTATGCAATACAAACACTTTTGCATATATGCAATACACACTATTACATATGCGCACTATACCGACGAGGTTACCAACGAGGTTTTTTTTTTTAAACCAATAACAACATATAAGAATAATGGAAAAAAAAAAGAAACTTCAAAAAAAAATTTTAAAAAAGTTAAAAATAGTTTTTTAGAAGTTTTTAGGAGTTTTTAAGTTTTCTCTTTAAGATAAGTTTTCACAAACCCACTTGAGTTGTGAAAACCTGCAAAAAACCTATTTAACATCGTTTTTATTTTATTTTTTTTTGTTACACGTAATATATGTTGTAACATTTAATACAAAATATCGAAACATCGAAAAAAAAGTGTTTTGCTATTTTTTAATATTTTTTTACTAATTTTTATATATATTTTTAGGAGAGAGAAAAAGTTATATTTATATTTACATTTTTTATTCACTTTAATTGTGTACCACAAGATTTAAACATTAATTAAAAACATGTGGTTAAGAATGAGTTTCTAGAATTTTCACAACTCAAGCGAGTTTTCATTTTATACTTAGCCTATATATATATTAGGGGGATTTCAAATGAGAACCCCTTTGAGTTTTAAGAACTCGAAAGAACTCAGTCTAACGATTTTTTTTTCGATTTTTTTTACACATGCATAATATATGTAGGTTACATATACGTAAAAAATTACATAATTTTTACGCACCGAGCCGACTTTTTACACATGTGTAACGGACGTAAAAGTTAGTGTAATCAGTTAAATCTTTATTCTCTCTCCTACTTTGACTTTTTTGCCAGATTTATTCTCAACCACGTATTCCAATCCACCTAACTAAATGTGTGGCCTAGAATGGAGTTTTTAAGTTCTTACAACTCAACATGATTCTCAAAAGATCCCTCCACTATATATATATATATATATATATATATATATATATATATATATATATATATATATTTAGGTTAGAATAAAAACTTGCTTAAGTTGTGAAAACTCTAGAAATTCATTCTCAACCACATGTTTTTAATTAAAGATTAAATCTAGTGGTCCATAATTAAAGTTAATAAGAAAATGTAAAAGTTAATTTAGATTTTCTCTCTCTTGAAAACATATATAAAAATTAGTAAAAAATAAGAAAACATTTTTTTTTGTTTTTAATGTTTTGTATTAAATGTAAAAACATATATTACATGTAATAACAAAAAAAAAACGATGTTACATCGGGTTTTCACAACTTAAATGAGTTTTCATTCTATACATTGCCTATATATATATATATAGAGAGGGTTAAGTTAGGATAAAAACCCACTTGAGTTGTGAAAACTATAGAAACTCATTCTCAACCACATGTTTTAATTAAAAATTAAATGTGGTTCACAATTAAAGTTAATAAAAAATGTAAAAGTTAATTTACATCTTCTCTTTCCTGAAAACATATATAAAATGTATAGAATGAAAACTCACTTGAGTTGTATATATATATATAGGCAATGTATAGAATGAAAAACTCACTTGAGTTGTGAAAATCCGTGAAAACCCTATGTAACATCGTTTTTTTTTTGTTACATGTAATATATGTTGTTACATTTAATACAAAACATCGAAAACATAAAAAAAATGTAACACCGTTTTTATCCTAACCTAACCCTATATATATATATATAGGCAATGTATAGAATGAAAACTCACTTGAGTTGTGAAAACCCTATGCAACAACGTTTTTTTTTGTTACATGTAATATATGTTGTTACATTTAATACAATACATCAAAAAAAATAAAAAAACATGTTTTGCTATTTTTTTACATTTTTTCCTAATTTTTATATATGTTTTCAGGAGAGAGAAAATGTAAATTAAATTTTATATTTTTTTATTAATTTTAATTGTGCACGACCAGATTTAATCTTTAATTAAAAACATATGGTTGAGAATGGGTTTCTACAGTTTTCACAACTCAAGTGGGTTTTTGTTCTAACCACATGTGGTTGAGAATGGGTTTCTAGAGTTTTCACAACTCAAGTGGGTTTTAATTCTAACCTAACCCTATATATATAGGGTTAGGTTAGGATATAAACCAATTTGAGTTGTGAAAACTATAGAAACTCATTCTCAACCATATGTTTTTAATTAAAGATTAAATGTGGTTCACAATTAAAGTTAATAAAAAATGTAAAAGTTAATTTACATCTTCTCTCTCTTGAAAACATATATAAAAATTAAACAAAATAGCAAAAGACGTCCTTTACGTCTGAACGTTTTTTCAATGGACGTCCTTTAGCAAAAGTAATGGCAGAAAACATATTTGATGTTTCAAATCCCTTTCGCATTACGTCCTTTATCACTAACGAAATTAACTTTTCTTGTTAAATCTGATCATGTGCCTTGCACATGATGGTAGAATTTTAATTTTACTATGTATTTAATAATTAAAACTTAAAATAAATAAACCTCTCTCTCTCTCTCTCTCCTTTCATTCTCTTCCTCTCTGATTCTGGGTTCTGCACATCAGTCACCACCACCATCACTAACCAAACAACAACCATTTGTTGCCGACCACCACCACGCTAATTATCAAGTCAGTTGTCATCTAGCCTTTTATATTTGTTTACACAAATCCGTTATTCTCAGAGATAGAGAACCAAAAAATTCAAATCACCTAGGGTTTTAATTAGATTTAATGCACAGTCAAACACACAAAATTGTTAAGATTCGATTTGCTTTAAGGCTACTGAAATCGCTCACCAAATTTAGGGTTTATAGGATCGAATTACCCTTTTAATTGATACAGTACATCAACACACAAATCTAAAATTCATAAGTTCGTCGAATACAAATTGGGCGCAGGTGCTTTCTTCGTCAGTTCCTCCACACGACGGTGAGGGTGGCTGTGCTGTACGATGACGGCGACAATTTGAATTAGGGGTGAGCAGATAACCGAATTAACCGAATCAAAACTGAATTAACCGAAAAAACCGAACCGAAGAATTAACCGACGGTTAATTTTTTGTTTTTTTGAAAAACCGAAATTTCGGTTTCGATTCGGTTATCCATTTTTAAAAAATCGAAAAAAAACCAAACTGAAACGATTGATGATGATGATAAAGATTATTAAGATGATGAGAAATGGACTACACTTTTAAGATAAATAAATAATATGATGAATGAAGATTGAGACTAAACTTTTAATGTTTTTTAGTTTTTAAACTCTATTTGGCAACTTTGTATTCGTATAGTTTCACGTAGCCCGTGCCTATTTTTGTTTTTTTGAATTCAATATATATGTGGACTGTGGTACTTTAGCACGTTCTTATATAAGCTTAAAATATGCATTTTTATTTTTTAATTTTTTTTTGCAATGTCAACACATATTTGAAAAAAAGCGAACCGAAACCGAAAATAACTGAAAAATCGAAAACCGAAAAACCGGAAAATCGAAAACCGAAGGGTTTGCATATTCAAATAACCGATTACTTCGCTTTCGGTTTGGGTTTCGCCTAATAACTGAGCCGAACCGAACCATGCTCAGCCCTAATTTGAACTGATCCAGCGGCGAAAAACACTAAAACAAAGCCGGAATTAGTTTCTGGCGGATCTAGAAACACTAGATCTGGCAGATCGACCTTGTAGGTGAAGATCTAGTTAGGTGTTGGTAGTTGAAGCTAGAATCGGTTTTCCAGCAAGAATATGTGACAACGGAAATAGCGGTTCGAAGTCCAACTAGCGAAGACATTGATTAGTGATGGTGACCAGAGGAGTGATGGTGGTAGTGGTGTGGTAGAAGAAGAAGAAGAAGAAGAAGAAGAAGAAGAAGAAGAAGAAAATGAAGATTCACGGGGAGAGAGAAAGAGATAGAGAGAGGCTTATATATTTTTAGTTTTAATTATTAAATACATAGTAAAATTACAATTCTATCCTCATGTGCAAGGCACATGATCAGATTTAACAAGAAAAATAAACTCCGTTAGTGATAAAGGACGTAATTTGAAAGGGATTTGAAACATCAAGTATGTTTTCTGCCATTACTTTTGCTAATGGACGTCCATTGAAAAAACGTTCAAACGTAAATGACGTCTTTTGCTATTTTGTCTAAAAATTACTAAAAAAATGTAAAAAAATAGCAAAATATTTTTTATAAGTTTTCGATGTTTGTATTAAATGTCACAACATATATTATGTGTGTAAAAAAACAAAAAAAAAACGATGTTACATAGGGTTTTCACAACTCAAATGGGTTTTCATTCTATACTTTGCATATATATATATATATATGGGAGATTTCTTTTGAGAACCACTTTAAGTTTTAAATACTCGAAAGAACTTAATGTAATAATTTTTTTTAATTTTTTTACATATACGTAATATATGTAGGTTACATATACGTAAAAAAATTACTTAGTTTTTTACGCACCAAGTCGACTTATTACATAGGTGTAAAGGACGTTTAAATTTGTGTAATCACTATAAATCTTAATTCTCTCTCATACTTTAATTTTTTAATAACATTTAATCTCAACCACATGATGTAATCTATTTAATTAAATGTGTGGTAAAAAATGAAGTTCTTAAGTTATTAAAATTCAACAAGGTTCTCAAATTATCCCTCCCTATATATATATATATATATATATAGGGGAGGGATTTTTTGAGAACCATGTTGAGTTTTAAGAACTTAATAACTCAATTATAGGCCACACATTTAATTAAATGAAATGGAATATGTGGCTGAGATTAAATCTGGCAAAAAAGTCAAAATAGGAGAGAGAATAAAGATGTAAGTAGTTACACCAATTTTGCGTTCGTTACACATGTGTAAAAAGTAAACTCGGTGCGAAAAAATTTTGTAATTTTTTTACGTGTATGTAACTTACATATATTATGCATGTGTAAAAAAATTCGAAAAAAAAAATCGTTACACTGAGTTCTTTCGACTGCTTAAAACTCAAAGGGGTTCTTATTTGAAATCTTCCCTATATATATATAGGATCAGGATCATGTGAGAACTTTTTTGGAATTGAGAAATATGAAAACCATTTTAGATCACAAAAAACCCAAAAATAAAAAAAAATCATAAAGCAAAAAAAAAAATAAAAAAAAGTAAAAAAACAAAAGTTCTTATTTATCATCCTGGTTTCTAAAAAACAAAAAAAATCTCGGTTTAGTTAACTTATACATATATATATAATATGTACATATATGTATACATATGTTTTTTTATAAACATATTTATAATTTAAGGTAAACGATAATGTACATATGTGTACATTACGTAACTAGAGATTATATGAAATTATACACATGTGTATAGATATAATACGAATTATTATTTTTTTGTGTTTTTTTATGAAACCGGAATGAAATATAAGAATTTAGGTTTTTTTACTTTTTAAAAATTTTCGTTTTTTTATTTTATAGTTCTTTAAATATTTTTTAGAGGCTTTTTTAGTAGTCCAAAATGGTTCTTAAAGTTCTCAATTTGCCAATGGTTCTCAATTTGCCAATGGTTCTCTTAAGATCCTTACCTTATATATATATATATATATATATATATATATATATATATATATATGAGAGGGTTATTTTGAGAACCATGTTGAGTTTTAAGAACTTAAGAACTTAATTTTTGGCCACACATTTAATTAAATGGATTAGATTTTATGGTTAAGATTAAATCTGATTAATAAGTCAAAGTGTGAGAGAGAATAAATATTTAAGTGATTACACTAATTTTTACGTCCGTTACACATATGTAAAAAGTCGACTCGGTGCGTAAAAAAATTTGTAATTTTTTACGTATTTGTAGCCTACATATATTACAAATGTGTAAAAAAAATTCAAAAAAACTTGTTACATTGATTTCTAAAAACTCAAAGTGTTTCTCATTTGAAATCCCCTATATATATATATATATATATATTTATATATACATAATGAAAACCCATTTGAGTTGTGAAAACCTTATGTAATATCGTTTTTTATATATGTAATATATGTTGTTATACTTAATACAAAATATCGAAAAATAAAGAAAAATTGTTTCGCTATTTTTTATAATTTTTTTACTAACTTTTATATATGCTTTCAGGAGAGAGAAAATGTAAATTTACTTTTACATTTTTTATTAACTTTAATCATGGACCACAAGTTTCAAACATGGGTTTCAAGATTTTCACAACTCAAGTGAGCTTTTATTTAAACATAACCTTTACATACATACATACATACATTCATGTTATACACTGGATTTTTGGTATCTTAAATTGCGATGTATTCAGGATAACTTCAGGATGCAGTATCCTCTAAAACGATAGGTATCCTTAATATATTATCGTACTAACAATTCAATTTCCATTCTTTGATGTTAACAGGTCAAGTAACGTTCTACACGTCTTCCCGAAGACTCAGTCTACTCTCAACAACCACTTAAGCAACATGCATTATGGAGAATAACAGCTACATTTGATTTAGTCTAGGTTTTCCTGATTTTTAGGAGAAATTTTTAGTTTACTTCTTGTATATATTAAGCCGTGGGGCAATCGGTGCTTCAATTTTTCAAAACCTTTTACGCCATACTCGATCACTTTCATCCCTTCATCATGTCTTCACAGCTAAGAACCAGTTCCGTCTTTGCTCCAGTAACCAGCACTACTCCAAACGTCAACCCTGGTTCTCCTCCAATTCTAAAGAAAAACACTCAACCTAGAGGAGATCTTCTAACATACTCGGGAAGCTCTACACGGGTAGACACTGCTATTTCTAACAATGATATTCTCTTTTTGATGAAACAGGTAAAAACTAATGTGGAGCCATAAGAAAAGACCAACCCTGAAGCTATTCAAAGAAATTGAAGGGATCAAGAAAAAGCCATGCAAGGATACGACTCCGCTTATGCCCAGAGCCCTCGATTTTGATTCCCCAGAATCATCTACTTTCCAGAATCATGGATCCTCGGGGGTACAACCAACGAGGGCTCCGCCTCAACAACGGTCAGGATACTAGGGTAATTATCCTCCGGTATCCTTGGAACCATCCAGACCTACGAGGCCAGACCCCATTCACATGTTGCCTCGTTCAACCATGCCAGCAGGCTTATTCACCTCAGGGCCTCCCATAGTGTCCTCGAAAGTACATATAGGGGATGATATCCCTATGCAAACGCAACCTTATCCTGAAGCCACTTTTACCGGAGTTACAAGCCGTCAGAGCTCAGGATACCAGATACCTAGCCATGATCTTGGTAACAATTTACTTAACGCCAATTAATATACTAACCATGGATCTATGCAGGATATGGTGATTTCCTCCGAAATAGCAATAGAATTGCAAAAAATGAAGGATATGATCTCTATTAACACGAGGATAATACGCCCAATAGCGGAACTCCTATCAGGGAGCCACAGGTTATCCAGATTCACCTAGCCCATATGCGACGTGGAGATCCCCAAAAGATTCCAAACTCCTATCATGAAGTTGTATGATGGCACTATGGATCCTGAAGAACACGTAGCCCAATATAGGGAAAGGATGGAGATCAACCCCATCCTCGTTAACATCAAAGAGGCTTGCTTGTGCAAAGGATTCGGTTCAACACTAACAGGACCGGCTCTCAATTGGTTATTGAGTATTCTTTCCAATACTATCACTTCATTTGCTCATTTAATTAACTTGTTTAATAATCAGTTTTCTTGTAGTAGATCCTTTGAGAAACTGACATGTGATTTATACAGAGTAGTTCAAAATAATGATGAATCCTTGAGGGATTACATCACTAGATTTAGCAGGGAAGCTTTAGACATCCCCAATCGCGATGTAGCAGCCGCTATTGAGGCTCTCAAGATGGGATTAAAGAAGGATTCTCATTTCTATAACGATTTTGTCATGACGCCGTGCAGGAATCTTGACGAAGTTAGGAATAGGGCCTTGAGATACATACGGATGGAGACGAAATGTGCCCGCTGATAAACAACGGTGGCACACAACGCGCAAAATCATAATGGGACCTGTAAGTTGCGTCCGTCCATAAAGCACTGATAGGCAAATCATAATTTTCTCCAGATTTTATTATATGAATAGTAGATTAAATTTTTCTTTATCAATTAGATTTATTTTTAAATTAGCTTCTTTGTTTCTCAACATATTAGTCATACACTTGCGACATAACTTTTATTCTTTAGGTGTCATGTTAAACTTCATTCAATATCAACAAGCGAATAAAGGAATGTGATTTTGTGTATTACCTTAACTTAATAAAACTTTTTTAAGCATATGTTATCCCAACGGGTGAGTACGAGTTAAACCTTACTAGTTAATATCATGCAGTGTGTTAATGTTAAACCTTACTAATTAATATATGTAGTGTAGACGAATAGTTAAAACTAAATATAGTGTTTATATTCTTACAAAAGACACGTGGGTAGGTCACAAGCAAGTTAAGGCATGTCGCCTAGGAGGAACCTTATGTTTTGTAGCATCTTCTAAGGGCACGTGGCCTATTGGATATGGCTTTCTTTCATGTCTCCTTTCATCATACATGCCCATACTCATTTGTATGAAGTATCCATGACAACCCTTGTAGGTTGTATCTGTATTATTGTCAGGGCCGTAGGCAGGAAAAGGGAACGGGTTCAGCTGAACACGTAAAAAAAATAAAGAAAAAAACTAGTGTTATATATTCATGTTTTCGACATCACATCCATGAATGTTTCGACTTAAATTCGTAGAATCTTTACACCGAACCCATGGTAACTTTGACAGCAAACCTCAATGCACATTTCAATTAAGAATTATAACTTGTTAAAGCCCATAACGCTAATTTTTTGCATCTTAATTTGATTTTTGTTATTTTTATTATGTAATTCGACCCAACCCGCTTAAACAAAACCAAACTCGAACATTAGCGATAGACAATCAGCCGTCCGTCCTTCGAAAATTACAAATCTGAAGAAATTTTTTAAAAAAAAAAAAGAAGAAGAAGAACACCCTGGCTATGCCAGTTATTCTATAAAAGCATTGTTATTTTATTGATACTAATCTTATACGATTTTTCCAATTATTAAAGTTTTCATACACGAAAAATTCACTTAATCCAACTTTGTTATAGATATTAAAAACACCAAGCACATGCTTGTAAGAAACAATATTTAAGTTAACGGCCTTTAGTCTTTTACCTTTAAAATTGTCATAATATTATGGTATAAATTTATTGAGTTTGAAGTTGAATGTTACTTGTATCAAACTTTGAATAATTTAAAAGACAACAACTTGTTATTAATCTGTGTTTATAAACACGTGTATTATAAATAAGTTTAGATACTTTGATGTAGAATTTTAATAGCGACAATTATTGATAAGTGGTTAACATACATTTTTGGAGTGGCGTCTGAGGTTTAAAATCTAGCATGTGAATGGTTTTTTTTTCAATTTTATTTTTGAGTATTTAGTAATAGAAGTAGAAGTAAATAGGTGTGTAGTCGAAAAACATTCTTTAATGCGTACTAGGATAATAACCCGTGACACATGGGTGGAAAACATATCAATAAACAATACAAATATAAACTACGCATTCAGTCAACATAAATATTTGATATAAGATTTTTATCCTTAGATGTTACAAAAGATGTTAAACTTTATCTATAACATATAAAGAAAATACTTTATAAATAAACAATGCAATAAATTAGAAATAATATAACATAAATGAACCATTAGACTTAAAAAAAAAATAAAAAACACATATTAGTAAAAGATTTTGTAATATTAATTGAAAACTAAGTTTACAAATACATACCAACTTTAAACTGTATCACATTAAGTTTTCAAAAATCTCTTTGTAAGCAGCTTTATTTAATTTTTTTAAATGCTCCTAATTGTTCTAAAGAACATTTTTTTTTCTTTTTTCTTTTAGAGTGTTATTTATAAATAATTTTCAGAGATATCTATATTTTTATAGCATTTTTCATGTCATTTATTAATAAATAAATAAAATTTAAAGAACATTCGATTTGATCACCGTTCACCGGCTCTTCTTTTTTCCTCAAAAGTAAATTAAATCATTGACAAGTTGGTTATTAATTGGAATAAATAGACTTAATCATGGAGTTAATTGCATTAATTTGAATAAATAGATTTAATTGTAGAATTAATTGAATTAAATTGGAATGCTTATTTTAATTTAGTGGATTAAAAATAATTATGAATATGTGAAAATTATTGATATGAAAATGTGATTACATGGAATCATATATAGATGGGCTAGAATAAGGACATGTGGAGAAAAATATCTTGCTTTAATATATTAGTAAGATTCTAGGCTTTTAAAGAATAGGGATATACAATAATGGAAAAAAATAGTGGCAAATCGACATTTGATGCTGCTTGAATTTGCATTGATGTATTAACGAATAAACCATGAAAATGATATTATAAATGATGATGAATAATTACAAATCTACCTATATACTAATAAAAGAAAAAAATGAGGATGACGTGACAACTGCATATTCTTTCTTGGTTAAATTTTCCCGCTCAAGTTCCTAATATCTATTTATAGACATTCTAAGAACTTTCCATCTTATAAATAAAGATTATATATTCCAAGATTGAACAATTCCTTATAAAACAAATAACGTTAAATGCAATTTACATGTGAAAATATAAACCTAAAAATGGAATTGAAATATTTAACCAATTTCAATTTTAATTTGCAATATATAATAATGTCATGCATAATAATATAAAAAAATGTATCAATATTAATAATAATATTATTATTATTATGCAATTTCTTAAATTACATGTGCATTAAAAATTAAATCATTTTCCTTAATATCTTAACTTTTTTAAATATCTATATTTTATAACATAACAACAAAAACATGTATACAAATATATTATCTAATTTAAAAAATATTTTCATATGTAAGAAAACGGATTTACATAAAAAAAAGAATTTTAGGGATTTGTGACATTAATAGTTGATCAACCCAATATTTATTCAAATATAACAAAATTTGAATTATTTCTAAAATTTCTATTTAGTATTTCTTTATTTGTTTCAAATAATTTATTGTATTAATTTACACATTGACAAGTAATACATGGATTCTAAAGCTAGTTAAAAGAATATAGAGAAAAAAAAAGAAAAAAAAATAGAAAACCGTGAATTAAAACATCTAAATCATTTATTAGTTATTAAAAAAAGCAATTGAAATTTTCACAAATATATCCTTTTAATTAACTAAATACAAAAATAAAAAAACTTTGATTGGTTAAAATGACTTCACACACACACACATATATGTGTGTGTGTGGGGTGGGTTAAAATAAAAAAGAATTATTTTTTAATACAGAATAATAATATATTTAGGCTCTTAGATCTAGGAATTAATTTTTGAGATTAGTAATTTTCAAAATATCAAATAGTTACTTAATTTACCCACCCCTATATAGTTTTGCGTCCACATTGTTTTCTAACTCTATCTTAGGTCATTCTTACCGTTTTTAGAAAAATTTTTATTCAATTTTTAAATCGAATTTGAACATCTCTCTCTCTCTCTATATATATATATAATATATATACGAAAACCAAAAAACCTATGTGTCGCGATGTGGTCGTTCCCCCCCCCCCCCTTTTATGGAAGCCGCTAAATTTCTTGATTTTTAAATAGAGGTCTCTCATTGATTTAACCCAAATTCATGGGTGTGAGTCTTACCAAAACCAGATAGCTCTTAAACGAGTTATAACATCTCATTAAATTAAAAATTAATCTTACCAATTATTTGATATGAAAATCCTACAAAATAGGAATATACTAAAATTTAATATCCAATCTAAAAAGAAAACGATATTATTTATAATTAATAAACAATTTTATAGTAAAAAACATAAGCGGGTCATGGGTCACCAAATCCAAATAGCTTTTAAACGGGTTATAACATATTATTTATTTATGAAACTCTTTTATCATCAAACCCTAAGTATATTATTAACTTTCTTACAATAAAGAAAATTAAAATCCAAAAAATAAATATTAAAAACGAAAATGTAAAACAACCATTCTCTCAAACCATCAGATTACTTTAATTGTAAATGAAAGCTTCTCACGCATTTGACCCGAATTCATGGGTAAACGTCTCATCAAACCCATATAGCTTTTAAATGGGTTATAACATCTCATTATATTAAAAAATAATCTCATCAAATATTTGATATGAAAATCCTATAAAATAGGAATATACTAAAAATTGATATCCTATTTTATTTTAACAAAAAGATATTATTTATAATTAAGAAAAAATTTTGTAATAAAAAAAATAAATGCGTAATGGGTATCACTAAAACCCAGATAGCTTTTAAACCTAATTATAACATATCATTTATTTGTGAAATAATTTCATCATCAAACTTCAAGTATATTAATTATTAACATTCTTACAATAAATAAAATTAAAATCCAAAAATATACATATATAAATATTGAAAACGAATAATGTAAAACAACCACCGTAATACGGGAGACAAAATTTAGTATATAATATATATAAATGAAAAAACAAAAATCCTATGTGTCGCGATGTGGTCGCTCATCCCTTTTATGAAAGCCACCAGATTTCTTGATTTTTAAATGGAGTCCTCTCATTGATTTAACCCAAATTCATGGGTATGGGTCTTACCAAAACCAGATAGCTCTTAAACGGGTTATAACATCTCATTAAATTAAAAATTAATCTTACCAATTATTTGATATGAAAATCCTACAAAATTGGAATATACTAAAATTTAATATCCAATTTAAAAAGAAAAAAGATATCATTTATAATTAATAAACAATTTTATAGTAAAAAAACATAAGCGGGTCATGGGTCAACTAATCCAGATAGCTTTTAAACGGGTTATAACATATCATTTATTTATGAAACCCTTTCATCATCAAACCCTAAGTATATTATTAGCTTTCTTACAATAAAGAAAAATAAAATCCAAAAAATAAATATTAAAAAACAAAAAATGTAAAACAACCATTCTCTCAAGCCATCAGATTACATTATTTGTAAATGAAGGCTTCTCACGCATTTGACCCGAATTCACCGGTAAAGGTCTCACCAAACCCAGATAGCTCTTAAACGGGTTATAACATCTCATTATATTAAAAAAATAATCTCATCAAAATCTTAATTTTTTAATACGCACCAAGTCGACTTATTACATAGGTGTAAATGACGTTTAAATTAGTGTAATCACTATAAATCTTAATTCTCTCTCATACTTTAATTTTTTAATAACATTTAATCTCAACCACATGATCTAATCTATTTAATTAAATGTGTGGTAAAAAATGAAGTTCTTAAGTTATTAAAATTCAACAAGGTTCTCAAATTATCCCTCCTATATATATATATATATATATATAGGGGAGGGATTTTTTGAGAACCATGTTGAGTTTTAAGAACTCAATTATAGGCCACACATTTAATTAAATGAAATGGAATATGTGGCTGAGATTAAATCTGGCAAAAAAGTCAAAATAGGAGAGAGAATAAAGATGTAAGTAGTTACACCAATTTTGCGTTCGTTACACATGTGTAAAAAGTCAACTCGGTGCGAAAAAATTTTGTAATTTTTTTACGTGTATGTAACTTACATATATTATGCATGTGTAAAAAAATTCGAAAAAAAAAATCGTTACACTGAGTTCTTTCGAGTTCTTAAAACTCAAAGGGGTTCTTATTTGAAATCTTCCCTATATATATATAGGATCAGGATCATGTGAGAACTTTTTTGGAATTGAGAAATATGAAAACCATTTTAGATCACAAAAAACCCAAAAAATAAAAAAAAATCATAAAGCAAAAAAAAAAATAAAAAAAATAAAAAAACCAAAGTTCTTATTTATCATCCTGGTTTCTAAAAAAAACAAAAAAAATCTCGGTTTAGTTAACTTATACATATATGTATAATATGTACATATATGTATACATATGTTTTTTTTAAACATATGTATAATTTGAGGTAAACGATAGTGTACATATGTGTACATTACGTAACTAGAGATTATATGAAATTATACACATGTGTATAGATATAATACGAATTATTATTTTTTTGTGTTTTTTTATGAAACCGGAATGAAATATAAGAATTTAGGTTTTTTTACTTTTTAAAAATTTTCGTTTTTTTATTTTATAGTTCTTTAAATATTTTTTAGAGGCTTTTTAGTAGTCCAAAATGGTTCTTAAAGTTCTCAATTTGCCAATGGTTCTCTTAAGATCCTTACCTTATATATATATATATATATATATATATATATATATATATATATATATATATATATATATATATATATATATATATATATATATATATGAGAGGGTTATTTTGAGATCCATGTTGAGTTTTAAGAACTTAAGAACTTAATTTTTGGTCATACATTTAATTAAATGGATTGGATTTTATGGTTAAGATTAAATCTGATTAATAAGTCAAAGTGTGAGAGAGAATAAATATTTAAGTGATTACACTAATTTTTACGTCCGTTACAATATGTAAAAAGTCGACTCGGTGCGTAAAAAATTTTGTAATTTTTTACGTATTTGTAGCCTACATATATTACAAATGTGTAAAAAAAATTCAAAAAAAACTTGTTACATTGATTTCTAAAAACTCAAAGTGTTTCTCATTTGAAATCTCCTATATATATATATATATATACATAATGAAAACCCATTTGAGTTGTGAAAACCTTATGTAATATCGTTTTTTATATATGTAATATTTGTTGTTATATTTAATACAAAATAACGAAAAATAAAGAAAAATTGTTTTGCTATTTTTTATAATTTTTTTTACTAACTTTTATATATGCTTTCAGGAGAGAGAAAATGTAAATTTACTTTTACATTTTTTATTAACTTTAATCATGGACCACAAGTTTCAAACATGGGTTTCAAGATTTTCACAACTCAAGTGGGCTTTTATTTAAACATAACCTTTACATACATACATACATACATTCATACATACATTCATGTTATACATTGGATTTTTGGTATCTTAAATTGCGATGTATTCAGGATAACTTCAGGATGCAGTATCCTCTAAAACGATAGGTATCCTTAATATATTATCGTACTAACAATTCAATTTCCATTCTTTGATGTTAACATGTCAAGTAACGTTCTACACGTCTTCCCGAAGACTCAGTCTACTCTCAACAACCACTTAAGCAACATGCATTATGGAGAATAACAGCTACATTTGATTTAGTTTAGGTTTTCCTGATTTTTAGGAGAAATTTTTAGTTTACTTCTTGTATATATTGAGCCGTGGGGCAATCGGTGCTTCAATTTTTCAAAACCTTTTACACCATACTCGATCACTTTCATCCCTTCATCATGTCTTCACAGCTAAGAACCAGTTCCGTCTTTGCTCCAGTAACCAGCACTACTCCAAACGTCAACCCTGGTTCTCCTCCAATTCCAAAGAAAAACACTCAACCTAGAGGAGATCTTCTAACATACTCGGGAAGCTCTACACGGGTAGACACTGCTATTTCTAACAACGATATTCTCTTTTTGATGAAACAGGTAAAAACTAATGTGGAGCCATAAGAAAAGACCAACCCTGAAGCTATTCAAAGAAATTGAAGGGATCAAGAAAAAGCCATGCAAGGATACGACTCTGCTTATGCCCAGAGCCCTCGATTTTGATTCTCCAGAATCATCTACTTTCCAGAATCATGGATCCTCGGGGGTACAACCAACGAGGGCTCCGCCTCAACAACGGTCAGGATACTAGGGTAATTATCCTCCGGTATCCTTGGAACCATCCAGACCTACGAGGCCAGACCCCATTCACATGTTGCCTCGTTCAACCATGCCAGCAGGTTTATTCACCTCAGGGCCTCCCATAGTGTCCTCGAAAGTACATATAGGGGATGATATCCCTATGCAAACGCAACCTTATCCTGAATCCACTTTTACCGGAGTTACAAGCCGTCAGAGCTTAGGATACCAGATACCTAGCCATGATCTTGGTAACAATTTACTTAACGCCAATTAATATACTAACCATGGATCTATGCAGGATATGGTGATTTCCTCCGAAATAGCGATAGAATTGCAAAAAATGAAGGATATGATCTCTATTAACCCGGGGATAATACGCCCAATAGCGGAACTCCCATCAGGGAGCCACAGGTTATCCAGATTCACCTAGCCCATATGCGACGTGGAGATCCCCAAAAGATTCCAAACTCCTATCATGAAGTTGTATGATGGCACAATGGATCCTGAAGAACACGTAGCCCAATATAGGGAAAGGATGGAGATCAACCCCATCCTCGTTATCATCAAAGAGGCTTGCTTGTGCAAAGGATTCGGTTCAACACTAACAGGACCGGCTCTCAATTGGTTATTGAGTATTCTTTCCAATACTATCACTTCATTTGCTCATTTAATTAACTTGTTTAATAATCAGTTTTCTTGTAGTAGATCCTTTGAGAAACTGACAGGTGATTTATACAGAGTAGTTCAAAATAATGATGAATCCTTGAGGGATTACATCACTAGATTTAGCAAGGAAGCTTTAGACATCCCCAATCGCGATGTAGCAGCCGCTATTGAGGCTCTCAAGATGGGATTAAAGAAGGATTCTCATTTCTATAACGATTTTGTCATGACTCCGTGCAGGAATCTTAACGAAGTTAGGAATAGGGCCTTGAGATACATACGGCTGGAGGTTGACAAAAAGGCTCATGGAAATTTGATCATACCAAAATACGAGTCTACCAACAGGAAATCAGATTCTCCTTAAAAATTCTTTAAACCCAAGCCTTATTCCAAACAGGATAATTCTAGAAAAAATGTTGTGGAAGAAGACGAAAATGATGAAGAGTATCCTAAACTTTCTGAATATTGTTTTAACGTTGATATAAGTGGTGTGATATGTGTCATGCAGGATTTAGGTGACATGGCTAGATGGCCTAAGAAAAATGAGAAGTCCGGATCCGGCAAAGACAAGTCCAAATGGTGTGCATACCACAACGAATTTGGCCATCACACTAATGAATGTATAGCACTTCGAAAGGAAATAGGATACCTACTCAGCAAAGGATACCTAAAAGAGCTGTTTAGAAAGAACAAGAACAAGACTCGGGATCCTGCCAAGATACCTGAAAGGGCGGCTTCTCCACCACCCAGAGCAAAGTTCATAGCCTTTATCTCTGGAGGATCAGACATCTGTGGAACTTCATACTCAGTGGCCAAGAAGCGTGCTAGGGAAACAAATATAGATAACGAAGAGAGACCTCTCGGTACCTCCACATTGACTACCCAAAGGACTATATCCTTTGAAGAAGAGGATCGATATGACCCTCAGGATCCCCACCATGATAATTTGGTAATTACATTAAGTATAGTTAACTGTTTTGTGCGCAGGTGAAACACCCTAGGTTAAGCGAAAACGCCCGAGTGTGACGTACAGATTGTTCAAACACACGTGACACTATTTTGTGACCATAATAACATTAATTCATTAATAAGCCAAGTAAGACAAGTTCAAAAAAGAATACAAATTGAAATCAACTCATAATAAAAACAAATGTCTCGTTTATTAAATAACCTAGGTATTCTAAGCGTCTTCTAGTCTTTCATCCTCTAATCATGGTACCTGTAACATATGTATAAAATACGGTCAACTATAAATAGCCAGTGAGTTTCCACAGTTTTAAATACATACATAAAAACCGTACAACTCATGGACAAGTGATAAACGAGCAAGCAAAGGGGGGCGTATGATCATACTTAATGAGGCTTCCCAATGTACAAGTAATATTCGTGTAAGTAATACAAATAACACACAAGTCCATATACGAATTGTAGTTTTGTAATAGAAGAAATCAATACTTGAATTTTTATATGGATACATATGCTACCCCAAAACGATAAAACATTAAAAAAGGGTGGTGAAAAACTCACCTTAATGATTGAGGAGAACAAGGAATAAGTACTTGAAAGCGTTTGAGAATAACCACAACCGAACACGTCACGTAAGCCTAAACAAGCGATCCGTGTTAACTAAATTGAGTAAAAACAAGACTTAATCGATAATCGTACGGGGTTTATTATTGCATATCTTGAAAAGTGTTATTTTATATTACTTTATATTTTTGATTATTTTATTATTATTTAAGCTTTAACGAAAGGTTGGTTGTTAATATTAATTAAGCACTTTAATGGCAAGAAAACGAAGTTTATATGCTTGAACTATTGTTTATAAGTTATATTCATATTTATTGCGTTGACTAAACGATTACTAGGAATTTAAAGTTTACTTTACGTTTATTAAGCGATTTTTAATAACGACTTACGAAAACGAGAAACTTGATTTTTAAATGTAAAAAGGTGAGATATTATTTTATATAATTTTTATTTAATATAAAAAGATTTTTATAAATTTATTTTGATTTTTAATTGATTAAAAAGGTTAATTATTTGTTAACAAACTGGAATCAAATAATATAACAAAAAATGTGTCTGATCCGGGTTTCGAACCCGGGTCCTTATGTTACAAGCTTCGCGTGTTAACCAGTTGGACTAGGAATGACATTCGTTAATGGAACCAGTTTAGTTATTTAAATATGCATACTGAATTAAACACTATTTCATTAATATATTTAAAACATTTAAAGTTTGATTGACTCGGGTTTCAACCTGGGTCTCGCGTATACGAGACTAGAACCTTAACCACTAGACTATGTTAATCATTCAGTTATCATACGAAAACAAATGTTTATATATTATGACAGAATTCGTCTTCTACACTATGAACCCTAGAATTAACAATCGACTAACCTGTTCCATGTTCACTCAAATAGGTTTAGGGGTTTTGTTAATTGATTCAACTACGTTAATATGCATATAACAATTACCTGGACATGTTAAGAATTGACCGAGAACAGGGTCGTCAGAAAAATAGAAATAGAACTCCCAATTACAGAAAAATCGGTGTATTAGAGGGGGATTGAGAAGTGTGAGCGAGTTGGTTAAAGGCTTATGCACCTATTTATACTATTAGGGGGAGCGTATACACGTTTATGAAATAAATTTGATTACCCGGATTTTCCGGCGGGTATTACGGAATTCACTTAACGAATATGGTATAATTGACTTGTTATTATCGTATAATATCGATGTCCGATTGTTTTTATATAATTTAATTGGTTTTAAAAATGCGTTTAGGGGTGTAACAGCCACCTTCGGTGCCGGATTCCGGCCACCGGAGGTTGGCCGAAAAAACGGGGTGGGGGTGGGGGGGACGGTGGGGTGGGTTGGGATTGTTTTATTTATTATACTATATTTTGAATATTTTACACTTTAAACCCTAAAGTTTCATAATCTTTTAAGTTGAAAATTAATATCAAATTTTCACTTCTAACCTTAAACTTTGTAATTTAAATTATATTGTCTTTAGTTTTGGATTAAATGTCGGGATTACTTTATTAATGATAAAAAAATATGTCGGGAATACTTTATTAATGATAAATAAAAATGACAAAATAACCAAACGACCCAACGGGTCGGGTTTACAAATACAAATACGAATCGAAAATTGACGAATGTCACAGCATTCCCTACTTTTGAAAATTTCGTCCCGAAATTACGCAACAGACTCCGTATCAAACAAATGAGGATACTTAGTTCGTATTTGGTCTTCCCGCTCCCAAGTAAATTCAACGCCTCGTTTAGATTTCCAACGAACCTTTACCAAACGTATACGACTACATTTGGTCTCTTTGTCCTTGCGATCCATGATTTCCACCGGTTTCTCAACAAAGTGCATAGATTCATCGATGCGCACTTCGTCAAGTGGTATGTGGAGATTTTCCTCGGCTAAGCATTTCTTAAGATTCAACACATGAAACTCGCGAGTTCTTGCGGAAGTTTAAGAGTATAGGCCACGCTACCAACACGATCGAGAATTTTGAAAGGTCCAACATATCGAGGAGATAGTTTACCTTTCTTACCGAAACGAACAACGCCTTTCCAAGAGGATACCTTGAGAAGAACACGATCACCAACGTTAAACTCAAGAGGTCGTCGACGATTATCCGCGTATCTCTTTTGGCGACTACGAGCGGCCAAGAGATTTGTCGAATTTGCGCAATTCGATCAGTGGTCTCTTAGACAAGTTTGGGACCGGTGATATGGGTTTCACCAATCTCATTCCAACAAATAGGAGAACGACACTTACGACCATAGAGTGCTTCGAATGGAGCCATACCGATGCTCGTATGAAAACTGTTATTGTAGGAGAACTCACTCAAATGAAGATGAGAATCCCAGTTTCCACCAAAATCCAAAACACAAGACCTAAGTATATCCTCAAGCGTTTGAATCGTTCGCTCAGATTACCCATCGGTTTGAGGGTGATAGGCGGTGCTAAGGTCCAAATGATTTCCAAACGCGGTTTGCAAGGATGACCAAAAGCGAAAAGTAAAACGACTATCACGGTCGAAAATAATGCATAAGGATACGCCATGACACATGATACGTTGAACATATATTTGAGAGAGTTGATCAACCGAGAACTTTTCGTTGATTGGAATGAAGTGCGCGGACTTAGTCAAACGGTCAACAATAACCCAAATTCCGTCATGGCGGTTTTGAGTGGTTGGGAGTTTAAATACAAAATCCATGGTCACATCTTCCCATTTCCAAATCGGGATGTGCGGTTGCACCAGTAAACCAGATGGTCGTTGATGGTCGGACTTAACTTTAGCGCAAGTAAGGCACTTTGCGACGTACAATGCAATGTCTTTCTTCATACCGGGCCACCAAAATGTGGACCGTAAGTCGAAATACATTTTATCCGCACCGGGATGAATGGAATATCGTGATTTATGAGCTTCGTCCATGATGAAAGTACGGAGATCGTCACGATTGGGAACCCACAAATGATTAAGGTAATACAACAAACCATCACGCATAGTTTCGAGTTGAAGCTCAGCACCACAGGACATTTCGTCATGCATATTACCCTCGGTGACCGAGACATGTTTGGCTTCAAAGATTCGGAGTTGGATATCGGTTTGGACAGTCACGCTATGAAGCAAGATAGATTTCACATGAGTCTTTCGGCTAAGGGGATCGGCTACAACATTCGCTTTACTGGGGTTGTAGCGAATTTCGCAGTTGTAATCACTAAGTAATTCGGCCCATCGACGTTGCCGCATGTTCAAATGCTTTTGGTTGAAGATGTGTTGAAGACTCTTATGGTCGGTGAATACCACACATTTTGTGCCATGAAGGTAATGTCTCCAAATTTTTAACGTAAAAACAACAGCACTGAGCTCGAGATCATGCGTTGTGTAATTCCTTTCATGAACTTTAAATTGTCGTGAAGCGTATGCGATGACTTTACCTCGTTACATAAGAACAAAACTGAGGCCTTGGTTTGAAGCATCCCAATAGACAACAAATTCGTCGTTGCCCTCGGGGAGAGCAAGGATCGGCGCATCGCAAAGCATACGTTTGAGAGTTTGGAATGCTTCATCTTGCTTTGGTCCCCACACGTAAGGTTTATCCTTGTGAGTCAAGGCGGTTAGGGCAAAGCGATCTTCGAAAAATTGAGGATGAAGCGAGGATAATAACCCGCAAGACCAAGAAACGAACAAACTTTGGTAGGAGAGGTTGGAGTTTTCCAATTCTTAATGGCTTTGATTTTGGCGGGGTCAACGTGAATACCCTTTTCGTTTACTCTGTGCCCTAAGAATGGAATTTCATTCAACCAGAATTCATACTTTGAGAACTTCGCGTAAAGTTGTTCCTTCCTCAAGAGATCAAGGATGGAATGAAGGTGCTTTTCTATGCTTGGTTTTCGACTTAGAATATATGAGAATATCATCAATAAAGACAATCACAAATTTATCTAAGTATGGTTTGCATACGCGGTTCATGAGGTCCATGAATACCACGGGTGAATTGGTTAACCCAAGGGGCATAAACCTAAACTCGTAATGTCCATATTGAGTTCGGAAGGCGGTCTTGGGTACATCATATTCATGCACGCATAGTTGATAATAACCCGAACGAAGATCAATCTTGGAGAAGCAAGAAGCTCCTTGAAGTTGATCGAAGAGATCGTCGATGCGAGGCAAGGGGTAACAATTCTTGACCATAAGCTTGTTGAGCTCGCGGTAGTCGATACACATACGAAATGAACCGTCTTTCTTCTTGACGAACAAAACAGGTGCGCCCCAAGGAGATGAACTAGGGTGGATGAATCCTTTTTCCGAAAGTTCTTGGAGTTGGGTAGACAATTCTTGCATCTAGGTGGGTGCAAGACGGTAAGGAGCCTTTGCAATCGGAGTTGCACCAAGCACAAGGTCAATGCGGAATTCAATTTCACGAACGGGAGATGACCATATACGTCATTGGGAAACACTTCAGGATACTCACGAACAACCGGAATGTCTTTAATATTTTGCTCCTTCTTTTCAACAACGTTAGCCATGAATGCTACATACTTCTTGCGTAAGTACGTATGGGCTTGAGAGCAAGTTATGAGATTAAGGCTCGAAGGAGAAGGCTTTTCACTAATAACACGAAGAGTTTGACCATCGGTAATCGGAATACGAATAATCTTCTTGAAGCAAATGATTTCGGCACGGTAAGAGGACAACCAATCCATGCCTACTATGATGTCGAAACTTCCCAATTGCATCGGGATGAGGTCAATTGAGAACGTGTGGCCGTTAAGATTCATCTTGAAACTTCGAATAACAAAATCGATTGTCACGGATTTACCATTCGCTACTTCAATAGTGTACGAGCTCGTAAGTTTAGACCGAGGTTTTGCAAGCAAGGACTCAAATTCAAAAGTCACGAAACTCATATCGACATCGGTATCAAATAAAATGGTTGCAAAGTGGTCGTCTACAAGAAACGTATCGTTCACCACATCGTCGTTTTGTTGCGCTTAGTGGGCATTCATCATGAAAGCATGCCCACGGTTATCTTGAGGAGCTTGAATGGCTTGAGCGGCTTGAGTCTCTTGAGGCGTGGGTGATTGGATAGCTAGCGGTTGAGTAGCCACCAATTGAGGGATTTGCGGTTGGATAGCTTGGTACGCTTGGTAAGCTTGGAGCTAGAATTGCGGAGCAGGAGCTAGTCGAAGTGTGTTCACGTTTGCGAGTCGTGGACATGCGTTGCGGAAGTGGCCAAGGTCGCCAGAATTATAGCAAGCTCTCGTTTGGTTGATGGGTTGGACATATGGTACGGGTCGAGGATTCGGTGGAGCAACCCACGGGGGAGCCACTATGGTGGTTACACGACAAGTTGGGCTAAGATGCCCGCAACGGTTGCAACGGGTGCATTGTCGGCAAGAGGCATAGGCGGGATGGTGACGTTGGCAGGTGCTACAAAACGGGTGAGGTCCACTATAAGGTTTCTTGAGAGGTGGTGCGGATTGGCTTGAGTTTGAGGTGCGGGTTGTTGGGCTAGCGCGTAGTTTTGGCGCTTCTTGTTGCGGTTATGGGAGGAGTATGCGGGTTTGGATGATTCGGGTTTGGGTTCTTTGGGTTCAGCAACAGGTTTATCGGCCGGTTTCTTGGAAGATTTCAATGTCAAAGTCCCGGCTTTGACATGGTTATCGGTTAAGGTTGCGGCTAGATTGATCGCATCGCCAAGTTCCTTGGGAGAACTACTAAAGACACTATCTTGAATTTGTCTCGGTAGTCCCCGGATATACTTATCGATGGCACGCGAATCGAGGGTGACGAGGTGCAGTACCAACATACTTAGCTCGTTGAAACGAGTGGTGTAAGCGGAGTGCTCACCACCATCCTGCTTAAGGTTCCAAAACTCAGCCTCCAAATTCATAAACTCATTCGTAGGACAAAAATGTCGGGTCATGAGATTCTTCAATTCATTCCATGGCAAGGCCATGGCAGATTCAGTACGCGGGTCAACTTTTCCTTGACCCACCATGTAAGAGCGCTTTTCTTGAACATACCCGTAGCGAGTCGGGTTTGCTTATAATCAGGACATTCGATTTGGTAAAACACGCTTTCCACCTTTTCGTACCACTGAAGTAGGGCAGTGGCACCTTGAGTTCCATCGAAATAGGTAGGGTTGGCATCAGTAAAGTTTTTAAAGGTCACAACGGGAGCTGAAGGCGAGAGAGGAGGAGGTTTAACGTTAGCCATGATGTTCTGGTGCATCTGGGTCATGATATTAGGGAGGACCGCTGTCAGGTGCTTAGTGATCTGGGAAGTTATCTTGCGGCTAGAGGTTCCAAATGATCGACGCTTAAGGTTACGGGAAGCCATTCTATGAAAAAGGGTAACGAAAATGGTGAGACTCGGAATAGTGCATGATATATATTAAGAAAAGAAATCCTTGTTAAAGTTTGTTAAAATTTGAAAACCATAAATATAATAATTGTTGTGAGGATCTTAGAGTTTTCATGAACCACCATGGACTCTTGTGTTCCAGCAAAAAATCAAAATTTCGAAAATAAATCGAACCAAAAGCTGGGTATTTGTGTATCACAATGATTTGACAGACTTTCGGTTAAAACACGTTGTAAAACATAGAAGGTCGGAGTCACACGTTGCATGAACCACCATGACTGTGTGACATCCTAGGGGATGCAACCATATCCTTATCACAAAGAGGACATGATCACGGTTGAAGACATAAAGTGGTGACTTGTATGGCGTTTGGTGTGGTACGTTTTGGCCTAATAAGTTTCATGCCCTTCCCAAACTCTCCAGGTAAGCAACCGGGTCGAGCGTCTGATTGGATATATGCGCATTGCTTATCCTTAGGTTTCATGAACCTTGGTGTCAAGAGTTCGGGAAACAAGCACGCCCCCCTTCCAGTTACTACATACCCGCCATGACGAATCATCTTTATGCAGAAGAATTATCGGAACACCCAAATGAAACTTGTTTGTAAATCCTTTTAAAATTTTGATTTTTAGGCCTAAGCCTTGGACTTGTGTGTGCTTTTGTGTTTATGCGGCGTAAACGAATTAAGCAATACGGTAATAATAGTAGTGCGTTCAAACAATCAAATAAAGGCCCACATAATTTTCTAATCATGCAACCTAAGCAATTTAAACAATTAAGCTATTGTTAAACTAGAACACTACGTCTAATGCCCTATCTTATAGCCACGGCTCTGACACCAATCTGTAACACCCCAGCTTAAGCGGAAACACCCGAGTGTGACATACAGATTGTTCAAACACAATTGACACTATTTTGTGACCATAATAACATTAATTCATTAATAAGCCAAGTAACACAAGTTCAAATAAGAATACAAATTGAAATCAACTCATAATAAAAACAAATGTCTCGTTTATTAAATAACCTAGGTATTCTAAGCGTCTTCTAGTCTTTCATCCTCTAATCACGGTACCTATAACATATGTATAAAATACGGTCAGCTATAAATAGCCGGTGAGTTTCCACAGTTTTAAATACATACATAAAAACCGTACAACTCATGGACAAATGATAAACGAGCAAGTAAGTCCTTTCCAGTTGGTACAACCAACGTACTTGGATAATCGCGCAAGTAAGGTCCTTTCCAATTGGTAACAACCAACGTACTTGGATAATGAGCCCCTTTTCCACTCGATACAAATGGACCGAAGTGCAAAGGGGGGTGTATGATCATACTTAATGAGGCTTCCCGACGTGCAAGTAATATTCATGCAAGTAATACAAATAACACACAAGTCCATATACGAATTGTAGTTTTGTAATAGAAGAAATAAATACTTGAATTTTTATATGGATACATATGCTACCCCAAAACAATAAAACATTATAAAGGGGTGGTGAAAAACTCACCTTAATGATTGAGGCGAAAAGGGAATAAGTACTTGAAATCGTTTGAGAATAACCACAACAGAACACGTCACGCAAGCCGAAGCAAGCGATCCATGTAAACTAAATTGAGTAAAAACAAGACTTAATCGATAATCGTACGGGGTTTATTATTGCATATCTTGAAAAGTGTTATTTTATATTACTTTTATATTTTTGATTATTTTATTATTATTTAAGCTTTAACGAAAGGTTGGTTGTTAATATTAATTAAGCACTTTAATGGCAAGAAAACGAAGTTATGCTTGAACTATTGTTTATAAGTTATATTCATATTTATTGCGTTGACTAAACGATTTCTAGGAATTTAAAGTTTGCTTCACGTTTATTAAGCGATTTTTGATAATGGCTTACGAAAACGAGAAACTTGATTTTTAATTGTAAAAAGGTGAGATATATTTTATAGTTATTTTATATAATTTTTATTTAATTTAAAAAGATTTTTATAAAATTTATTTTGAGTTTTAATTGATTAAAAAGGTTAATTATTTTTAATAAACTGGAATCAAATAATATAAAAAAATGTGTCTGACCCAGGTTTTGAACCCAGGTCCTTATGTTACAAGCTTCGTGTGTTAACCAGTTGGACTAGGAATGACATTCGTTAATGGAACCAGTTTAGTTATTTAAATATACATACTGAATTAAACACTATTTCATTAATATACTAAAAACATTTAAAGTTTGATTGACCCGGGTTTCGAACCCGGGTCTCGCGTGTACGAGACCAGAACCTTAACCACTAGACTATTTTAATCATTCAGTTATCATACGAAAACAAATGTTTATATATTATGACAGAATTCTTCTTCTACACTATGAACCCTAGAATTAACAATCGACTAATCTGTTCCATGTTCACTCAAATAGGTTTAGGGGTTTTGTTAATTGATTCAACTACGTTAATATGCATATAACAATTACCTGGAAATGTTAAGAATTGACCGAGAACAGGTCGGAAAAACAAAAATAGAACTCCCAATTACAGACAAATCGGTGTATTAGAGGGGGATTGAGAAGTTTGAGCGAGTTGGTTAAAGACTTATGCACCTATTTATACTATTAGGGGGAGCGTATACGTGTTTATGTAATAAATTTGATTACCCGGATTTTCCGGCGGGTATTACGGGATTCACTTAACGAATATGGTATAATTGACTTGTTATTATCGTATAATATCGATGTCCGATTGTTTTTTTATAATTTAATTGTTTTTAAAAATGCGTTTAGGGGTGTAACGGCCACCTCCGGCGCCAGATTCCGGTCACCGGAGGTTTGCTGGAAAAACGGGGGGGGGGGGGGGGGGGGAGGGAACGGTTGGGTGTGTTGGTATTGTCACAGTAGGATCCCTATGGACGGCGGGAGCTCCGTGAATGTCATCTAACTAGATGCTTTGAAGAAAATGAATATCTCAGAATATGAGATTATCCCGAGATCCTCAGTACTCGTAGGATTCAGTGAAGAGACCAAGAATATATTAGGAGATATCAAACTTCCAGTATGCATAGAGGGAGTAAACTCTCTACAAAAATTTGTGCTATTGACTCGTTATCTTGTTGTAATGTAATCTTAGGCAGGCCTTGGATTCATGACATGAAGGCGGTACCCTCAACATATCATAAATGCGTGAAACTTCAAGTCCTTAGGGGGTTATCAAGATAGAGAGTAACCAACAAGATGCCAAAGATTGCTAAGAATCGTCAATGAAGTCGGCCGCAAAACCTACTTCAGCATAGCAATTACAGAAACAGTCAGGAAAAGTCCTACAAGCTAGTGAGCAAGATGTGAAGAAAGTAATACTGAGATCAAATTTTGTTAGCATCTGGTATGCCTGAGGATATCGAGCAGGGATTGATATGCTTCTTAAAGAAAATAGATTCCACCTTCGCTTGGAAACATGAGGATATGACAGGTATCTCCAAATCTATTACTACTCATAAACTTGGTTTAGATAACTCTTTTAGGCCAATGCATCAAAAGCAAAGAAAATTTGCTCTTGAAAGAAATATCATCATACAAGAAGAAGCGGAGAAACTACTCAAAACAAAGATAATAAGAGAGGTACATTATCCTAGATGGTTGGCCAATTTGGTGGTAGTCCAGAAAAAGAATGAGAAATGGAGAGTGTGTGTGGACTTCACAGACCTAAATAAGGCATGTCCCAAAGATCCCTTTCCACTCCCACATATCGATTCAATGGTAGATACAACTGCTGGTCATGAGATACTAACTTTCATGGACGCATCTTCAGGATTCCAACAAATACAAATGGAACCATCGGATCAAGAAGATATAGCCTTCATGACCCCAACAGGTATATATTGTTATATAGCAATGCCTTTTGGACTAAAAAAATGCATGTGTAACATACCAAAGGTTGGTCAACATGATGTTCAAAGACCAACTAGGGGACACGAGGGAAGTCTACATAGATGACATGGTGGTGAAATTGAGAAAAGTTGAGGATCACCTTAAAGACTCGGCAACAGCATTTGATATCTTGGATAAGTACAACATGAAGTTAAATCCTGCCAAATGCCATTTTGGAGTTAAAGCGGGAAATTTCCTAGGATACATTGTAACATTTCGGGTTTTCCGTATTCATATTTGTATTCGTTTATCGATTACGATCCTTATTTGGATATTTTTCATTAATAAAGTTATACTATTATTATTGAAGTAATTATTTTTATCATAGTTTATAATTTCTTAACTTTCATTTATGCCAAATAGCCCTTATAAACTATTAAAATCGTTTAAGACGGCTTAAAATGCGTTTTTGGAACTACAAGGACTAAACCTGTCAAAAGTTGAAAGTCTAGTGAAGCTGCACCTTCACACGGCGCAAAGATGTCAGCCTTGCACCTTAGCGCGGCGCGAAGATGTCACAAGATTAGCCATTTTCGTTTCAGATCTTTGTTTAATGCTAAATCTTTCGTACATCAACCCTAAATCACGAAAATTGAGCCACAAGTTATTGTATTTAGTGTGTAATGATGCCTAGATTCATAATCAGTAATTTGGTTAATATATTGATGAATATATGAGCCGATTTCGTTCTTAATTATGTGATTCGATTACCAAAATCGACCCGTTTCTTGTCCAACAAGTTAGTTTAACCCCTATATAAACACATCATAATTCAAAACCCTAAAGTTTACTGCAACTAAGCATTGCCAGCCGTCACCTACTCTCAACCAACGTTTTCTTGCTCGTTTACTTGAAGAATAGGAGCTGCAGTTTGACTTTGACATTCGTTAAACCTTTGACCTCGATTTCTCGCTAATACAAACATCATCCGGGTAACTTGTTAACTGATCAAACGTTCATTAATACTCACTTGTCAACACCCCTAAATCAATTTGTGTGATTGAGGAGTATTCACGGGTCAATTAGAGCCAAACCTGTTTAAGGGCAAAATAGTCAATAACTTTGACTATCCTTTTCTCATACTTCTGGTCAGATTCAATGTTCGGTCCAGAAGACTTTTATTCTCATTTTAAAAAATTTTAAGGCTACTGACCAAAACCCAACTTCCGACTCGCTGTTCGGATTCTGGTCAGTACCAGCTCGCTTAAATCTTAAATATAACATAACTTGAGTTCTAAATGTCCGTTTTAATTGATTCCAGCGGCCACAAGTTCTTTTTTACTTATATTATCATATCTCAAAGATTTAGATTCTGATTGTTTATATCATTTGGCGTGTAGTGGACGACTCGCTTATTCGTTAGCTCGTTTAATCGCATTTATATTCACTTGTCATTAATCTAAGGTGAGTTTTATCATTCCCCTATTTTACTCGATTTTCACAATGTTTTGGTGACATATGCTTATATCATATTATACATTTATAACAAAAATAGTAAACGTGTAATTGTGTGTGATTAAGCAAATATACTTGTTATGTCCTTACTTGTTTATGTGCGCCTTCGTGCTCGAAGATGTCCCGCATATAACCTTGTATTGGGTTCTCATTATTATTGACCAACGCCCGATTCGCTTGACAACGGTCTTATTATTATTTGCTCATGGTTGATTTACTTTGCAATGGTTTAATCGACAACTTATTTGCTCATGGTTTGATTTCATTACCGCATTTATTACGTTTTGCTTATTTCTTTTATTTAGTATATTAACATTATTTTATTGAAAAACTGGTGATAAATTCACTCAACATATGTTATTGACAAACTTTTTTTTCTACGGATATGCAGGTTGCTATTGAATTGAAGTTTAAGTATGGACATTTAGAAAGACCTTAGGGTTTTAATGAAGACAAACATGAATTTAAATTTGTTATATATATTTATTTGAATTGTTTTGCTATATTTGGATATTGTGTTCACATTAGAAATAAAATATTTAAATAGATATTATCACATTTATATTCTGATAGTATCTTCGAGCTATGAGCAATCGGATCACGTCTCGGCATTTCCGCCTTAGGTTGGAGTGTGACAGATTGGTATCAGAGCCGAAGGTTATAAGATAGGTTGTTAGAAATTGTGCTAGTCATATGTTAGGACCATAAATGTGCTTATTTAAACTGCCTTATGTGTTATTTAATTGTTTACAGCTTAACTAGATTAATTATTTTATTGTATTGTATCTTATTTATTTGTTGCACGCACACACGAATTCCGAGGTGCCTCTTCACTTTCAAAATATATTTAAATCCTCTTATTTTTTGGGTAGGTTGCCTTTTATTGTGGGAAATTTCTTAAGAATTCCCGTATTTTGTTTTGTTTTGCTCCTTTACCTTGAAGCACGGGGGTATGACAATGTCGTATAACCGTAACTTTAAGTGGTACACGTAACCGGCTAAACGATTGCGTGGTAAACATGACCGACTAAACGGTTACACTCCAAAATTATATTTTAAATATTTTAAAATGCTTAGTTGGGTGACAAATCCATGTAAATCTATGGGCACTCCAACTATCCATTTCTCAACCCGTTTTCAATTTGATTTTTTTGGTTGGAACGTGTCGTCCAGGGTGGTTCCCGAGATACACCAACTGCTCATATTTGATTCGTTGATTCGATATTTAGTTAGGTCGGTTAAATGTCATGTAACGCTCATGGTCCGACCAACTCCATTGATTTGATAATTCGTTAATTAGTTGGGTCAGTTAAACGCCATGTACAAGCTCATGGGCTGAACAACTTAATTGTTTGTTACTCGTTATTTTAATTAGGCCAACAAATTGCCATGGAACGCTCATGGGAGGCCTAATTCACAATATTTATGTTGCTTTATTTAGTTGGGCCATTCAAATTGCTGCAAAGCTCACGGGAGGCCAACTCATTGAACATGTTTCGATATTTTATTTGGGATCTCGAGCTACCATGGAAAGCCCATGGAAAGCCCAACCCAATAACAGTTTACTTTTGAAATTTTTACAAAATATTATTTATTAAATTAAATATCTCAACAAAATTATTCACATTATTTTAAATCCCGAATCGTCCTCGAGTCATCACTTGCACAATTATATTTAGGTACACTTCTCTATTATCTCACATCAACTTATCCACACAACTTACCCATCATCTCATAAAATTTCATTTTTGGTCTTTGTAGAATGTCTTCCCTTGGAAATCATCGTCATAATCAATGTTGTCCATCGGCTGCTCGTGATCGCCATTTGACTGCTAGGATCACTAAGGAAATTGCTGCTGCTATGCTTGGGATTTCTACGAGTATGCCTTGGGAGGAATTCAAGGAAGCTATTGCTCTTGCTGCCTCACGTCCCGATGACCCTGTTGGCGATGGAACTCTACTTCACAAGGACTCTAACCCTACCTCTGAAAACTCTAAAACCAAATCCTCAACTAATGCTAAGGCCGAACCCAAACCCACTCCGCGCAATGACAACTCTTCTCACCACAAACGTAAATCCAACTACCAAAATGCTCCTAACAAGACACCTTATACCGGACCTTTTCCGTTATGCTCTACTTGTAACTATCATCATCTGACGCGATCCTCGTGCCGACTTTGCACCAAATGCAACCGTTATGGTCACCTTGCAAACACTTTTCGTATACCGCCCGGTACTCAAGATGCTCCACGACAATCTATTCTGCCTATCCCTAGAACCACTACTACCTCGTATGCTCAAACCGGTGTTCCTAATACCCGTGCTTGCTATCATTGTGGAGATCCTAGTCATCTTCGCAATAGGTGCCCTCAACTAATCCGTGTTCACCAGGCTCAAATTAGAACTGCACCTTACAACACTACCAATAGTTATCAAGTCCAAACCCATCAGTCTTACACTCTCCAAGTTCCTTCTGTCAACCAAGATCCCTCTTACTTAGCCCATATTTATCAAAACCGGTACCCGCAAGCCCAAGTCTACCAAGCTTACACCACCCAAACCTCACTAGTATCGTCCTTTCAAGCTCAACTTACCCAAACTATTCCACATCCACCTTCATCGACTGCTCAAGTTATTATGGATCCCACTACCTCAAGTGCTCCAAGTCGAGTGAATCAAGGCAACCGTAACTGAAGCTGCTTGAAGACGTGAAAATTTTACCTTCGTTATTTATATCTTAAGTTATCTTATCTTTTTCGTTTATGCATTGTATCGACTCTTTAGTTATTTGCGATATAGGATGATTTCAATTTGAACTATTTGATTGTTTCATTTCATGAATAAAGTTTCTTTTATCAAAGTTAATCTATTAGGATCTTGTATCGCTATCTCATTTCCTTATTCTAGATTATCACAATAACATCTGTTTCACAAAAAATGTTTCCTTTCAATTTTCAAAATTGTACTTTTAAAAGCAAAAGATGTTTTACAAATTTCACGATTTTATTAATCCAACTCGAACATTTATTAAGTATCTTTTAAAATTACATTTAAAATTATCAAAACATTTTTTTCTCTTAAATTTTCTTTTTTGTTTTCAATGTTTTATAACCCACATGATGGAACGGATTATGCGGACCATCCGACGATAAGAGTAATTATGATCGCAAACATAATTATCCAAGTCCTCGCATGGGATTCATAATACGTAAATTGTGTGTCATAATTTAGAACTGAAAATGGTTTGAGTAACGATGCAGATGATGAGATGATAAGGACATGGTGGATACGCCGCTGGTACATCCTATATATAAGTGCCCTTATCGGATAGTCATTTGCAGCGTTGCTTCGATTTTTAGAAGTTCTATGCTATGGTATTTTCTTAAAAGTTTAATTATTTTCAAACGATGATGTTTTAGTTTCCCTTAATTTCAGGACGAAATTCCCTAAAGTAGGGGAGACTGTAACATTTCGGGTTTTCCGTACTCATATTTGTATTCGTTTATCGGGTTACGAACCTTATTCGGATCTTTTTCCTTAATAAATTTATACTATTAATATTGAAATAATTATTTTTATCTTAGTTTATAATTTTTTAACTTTCATTTGTGCCAAATAGTCCTTAGAAACTCTTAAAATCACTTAAAACGGTAAAAAAAATGCGTTTTTGGAACTACGGGGACTAAAACTGTCAAAAGTTGACCTTTACACGGCGTGAAGATGTCAGCCTTGCACCTTAGCGCAGCGGGAAGATGTCACCAGATAAGCCATTTTCGTTTCGGATCTTCGTGTAACGCTAAATCTTTCCTAAATCAACCCTAAATCACAAAAATTGAGCCACAAGTTATTATATTTAGTGTGTAACGATGTCTAGGTTCATAATCAGTAATTTGGTGAATATATTGATGAATATATGACCCAATTTCGTTCTTAATTAGGTGATTCGGTTACCAAAATCGACCTGTTTCATGTCCAACAAGTTGGTTTAACCCCTATATAAATACATCATAATTCCAAAACCTAAAGTTTACAGCAATTAAGCATTCCCAGCCATCACCTACTCTCAACCGATGTTTTCTTTCTCGTTTTTGCTTGTTTACTTGAAGACTAGGAGCTGCAGGTTGACTCTGACATTCGTTAAACCTTTGACCTTGATTTCTCGCTAATACAAACACCATCCGGGTAAGTTTTTAACTGATCAAATGTTCATTAATACTCACTTGTCGATAACCCTCAATCAATTTCTATGATTGAGGAGTATTGACGGGATTAGAGTCAAACCCGTTTAAGGGCAAAATAGTCAATAACTTTGACTATCCGTTTTCCCATACTTCTGGTCGGATTCAACATTCGGTCCAAAAGACTTTTATTCTCGTAACGAAATTTTAAGGCTACTTACCAAAACCCGACTTCTGAATCGCTGTTCGGATTCTGGTCAGTACCAGCTCACTTAAATCTAACATAACTTGAGTTCTAAAAGTCCGTTTGGATTGATTACAGCGTCCACAATTTTGTTTTTACTTATATTATCATATCTCAAAGATTTAGATTCTGATTGTTTATATCGTTTGGCATGTAGTGGACGACTCGCTTATTCGTTAGCTCGTTTAATCTCATTTATATTCGCTTCTCGTTAATCTAGTATGAGTTTTATCATTCCCCTATTTTACTCAATTTTCACAATGTTTTGGGGACATATGCGTATATCATATTATACATATATAACAAAAATAACAAACGTGTAATTGTTTGTGATTAATCAAATATACTTATTCTGTGCTTTCTTGTTTATGTGCGCATTCGTGCTCGGAGAGGTCCCTCGTATCCCCTTGTATTGGGTTCTCATTATTATTGACCAACGCCCGATTCACTTGGCAACGGTCTTATTATTATTTGCTCATGCTTGATTTACCAGCGCCCGATTCGCTTGGCAATGGTTTAATCGACAACTTATTTGCTCATGGTTTGATTTCATTACCGCATTTATTACGTTTTGCTTATTTATTTTATTTATTATATTAACATTATTTTATTGCAAAACTGGTGATAAACTCACTCAACATGTGTTTGGATATATGTGTACATATGTTTTTGGATATGTGTGTACATGTGTTTGGATATGTGTGATAAACTCACTCAACTTATTTGCCCGATTCGCTTGTCAACATGTGTTGTTGACAAACTTTGTTTTCTACGCATATGCAGGTTGCTTTTGAATTGAAGTTGAAATATGGACACTTAGAAAGACCTTAAGGTTTTAATGAAGACAAACATGAATTTAAATTTGTTATATATATCTATTTGAATTGTTTTGCTATATTTAGATATGTGTGTACATTTGAAATAAAATAATTAAATAGATATTGTCACATTTATATTATGATAGTATCTTCGAACTGTGAGCAATTGGATCGCGCCCCGGCATTTCCGCCTTAGGTTGGGGTGTGACATACATGGTCACTAAAAGGGGAATAGAAGTAAGCCTCGAACAAATAAAAGCCATCCTAGATAGCAAATCACCAAAAAGCATCAAGGATGTCTAAAAGTTAACTAGTAGAATAGCGTCCCTCGATAGATTTATCTCAAGATCTTTGGAGAAATGCAAAGATTACTACGATTTCTAGAGGAAGAATCAGAAATTCGAATGGGGAGTCAAGCAAGAAAGGGTGCTAGTATCTTTGAAAGAATACTTATCCTCAGCCCCACTCTTGATGAAACCAGTTGTTGGTGAACCACTATCCTGATACTTGGCAGTTTCGGGGGATGCAATAAGCGTTGTCCTAGTCAAGGATCACGAAGGTCATCAGCATCCGGTATACTATGTAAGTAAAAGCCTATTAGATGCTGAATCCATGTACACTTATCTTGAAAAATTAATTTTGGCACCTATAATGGCTTCTATCAAATTGAGACATTATTTTGAAACTCATATTATTCATGTAAAAACTAACTATCCTATTAAGGCTATTTTTAGAAAACCATAAATGTCAAGTAGGATGGTGAATTGGGTTGTGAAACTTATTGCATACGACATTTTGTATGAACCAAGGACAGCCATCAAATCTCAGGCACTTGCCAATTTTGTGGCTAATTTTAGCCAGGATATTTATGAAGAAGTAGAAAAAGAAGTTCAACAATTGGATGTCAAGGAGAATTGGACTTTACCTACAGATGGAGCCTCTAACATAAGAGGAACAGATCTGGGTATCCTGCTAAAATAGCCACAGGGGGATATTATACCTATATCTATATATTGTGAATTTCAGGCCACTAATAATGAGTCTGAACATGAAGCCCTAATAGCAGGATTACAATTAGCTAAGGATATGAAGGTCAGGTATCTTTAAGTTTATATTGATTCCTTATTATTAGCTAACCATTTCAATGGCTCTTATGCAGTAAATGCGGAAAATTTAACAAAATATTTAGAAATAGTTAAACAATTAGCTATGTGTTTCGAGATGATTGATATAGTACAGGTACCTAGAGAAGAAAACGCTGAAGCAGATGCCTTAGCTAATTTAGCATCAGCCCTCAAGATACCAGACGACATCAAGATACCTATTGTACATATCTTGACCCCAGCAACAAAGGAAAATGACGAAGTCATGACACTTCAAATTCTGAAACTGGACGCGTCCCATAATACGCTATCTCCAGGATAATAAGATCCCAGAAGGAGAAAATCCTAGAGCTTTTCGATTGAAGGTAACTTAGTATATTGTCCTAAATAATACTTTATATAAAAAGACACTTGCAAAGACACAACAATATCCTACATCAGCCAGCTGAACCAATACATTCCATTATATTATCCTAGATCTTTTCGAATGAACATGTTATTTCTGGCCAACAATGAAGAAAGATGCAATGGATTCTTAGGAAATGTGATGCTTGTCAAAGACACAACAATATCCTACATCAGCCAGCTGAACCACTACATCCCATTATATTCCTGTGGCCATATATGAAATGGGGAATGGTTATTGTGGGAATGTTGCCCAAGGTTCCTGGTGGAAAAGTCTTTATGCTAGCCATGACAGGTTATTTCTCCAAGTGGATGGAAGCTGAAGCATTTGTCCAAGTTAGGGAAAAAGAAGTGATCTCCTTTATCAAGCGCACTATCCTAACAAGATTCGGTATCCCGGCAGAGATCATTTATGATAATGGTTCACAATTCATTGGTAGCAGGACAACCAACTTTTGTGAAAGTTGGGGAACTAAAATGATAACTTCAACACCAGTACATCCTCAAGCCAATGGTCAAGCAGAATCAAGCAGTAAGATCATCATCAACAATTTGAAGAAAAAGTTGGGATCCAAGAAAGGAAAATGGGCTGAAGAATTACCGTTCGTACTTTGGGCTTATAGGACTACTTCAAAAAATGCAGCGGGTCAAACACCTTTCTCTTTAGTGTTAGGAGCTGAAGTCGTTATCCCTACAGATATGGTCATCCCCACAGCAAGAACCAAAATGCAAGATACTGAGTCCAACAGTCAAAACCTTACTAAAGACTTAGACACTAACGATGAGCTCAGAGATCTTGCTATGATCAGAATGACAGCATATAAACAAAGAATAGCCAAGTCTTACAACAAGAATATCAGGCTTCGAAGATTCCAAGTAGGAGATATGTTATTGAGGAAAGCATTTCAGAGTACCACCAACCCGGAAGATGAAAAACTAGCTCCAAAGTGGGAAGGTCCTTATTTTATTGATTTAGAAACAGGAAAAGAGCTAACAGATTAATTACTGTGGAAGGTGATCCCATACCAAGAGCTTGGAATGCTATACATCTTAAGACATATTTCAGCTAGTATCTTCAACTGGTATGTTCATATCACCAACTCTTTTGGATGAAGGTATGTCTTTCGATTTGTACTAAAATTGTTATATTTAATCTTTATATTATCTCTTTATCAAGTTATTAACTTAAGCATTGGAGGGGTGTTAGCCAAGCCAACACCCACCCCTCATCAAGAGTTCAGTGTCTTGCAGATATTCCAAGGATTCGAGATCCCGTCAAAAGTAAGATGCCGATCAACTCACGCACGAGTAAGATCTCCTGCGTATCTTCTAAGGTTTAAAGGTCTTCACCTTTCTAACGAATTGGGTAGCACCCCGCCTGGAGAGCATGACATTCGACTATAGTTGAGATGGCTGGACTAGACCATGAAAAGTGGCTGATAATCTTGTTGTTGTTGGCTATAGTTCGGATCCTCAAGATAAGTGGCAGACGTGTCACACATACGTTCCTAAGGTTTATAACATTTTCATTTTATCTAAGATTTTGGCATTTTCATGCCGCTCATGATTGGGTCTTTCCCCAGTTTTATCTAAGGTTTAGACGTTTTCATGTCTCTCGAGTAAAGGCCTTGTCGCCAGCATAATGGGTTTACCCTATAAAAGGCCTTGTCACCAGTACCATGGTTTAACCCTAAACAGGCTTTATCGCCAGATTTATTTAACTTAGTTTTGCTAAAGCAGAGATCGGCCAACTCGTCAAGTGGAAAAAAGCTATCTATATGCTTCTAACTCGGCTAGCATACATCCTAAAGGCAAGGCTCAGAAAAGTACTCAGCATTTGGGCACATCATATGTAAGTTTGTTAGATCTATGAGTGTCTACTCCAAAGGTACACTTTTACACCTAGCTTTATACTTCATTATTAAAGTGTAATCTTTCGGCTTAATTGTGATAACTCTCACCTAAATGACTTTTTAAAATATTTTCTTGATATATTATGCATAAGATATTTATTTTAAAACATGCCAAGATAACTTATTTCAAACATCATGCATACAAAACACAAGATAAGCCAAAAGATTATATTACCAACAACTAAATGCAGGAAAATGGAAACAATGCCCGAGTTTCGTTCTCAAAAAGAGAAAACCCATGTCACACCCTGACCAAAGGCGGAATATGCCGAGACGCAACGTATTGATTGGACAGTAGCTCAAAAGACACTAATTAAAGCGACAATAATTATTTAACTTCATTAACATTAAACAAGTACACAAATTCAATAAGTAAATACATCATAACTTGTAATTTGAATAAATATCCTAAGGTCAACTAACTATCTTCGATCTTGAATATATCAAATACTTGAACCTGTAACATGTATAAAAATAGAGTTTGTCAACACGAATGTTGGTGAGAATACATAAGTTTTAGTTGTATATATATATATATCACAATTCATATGTAAATGGTGATTATTACAACACTTATGAAAATGTAACCAACTAAATAGATGTGGACTCATTCCTATTGATACGAAATCAATATACTTCGGTAAATGTATGATAATACTAGATGAGGATGAGATACCAACCACCAAGCATAAAATAAACACTTAAGCACATAGAGCATAGTCATAAAGCATGCAATAATCACGCATAAACATAAATTGAATTGCGTTTTGAATAGATGAGTAAATAAAACATGAATAAAGTTAATAAGGTATGCATGCTACCCACAAAATAAAAAAGATGAAAAAAGGGGTATGTAAACTCGCATGAATAAAGGAAAGCGGTAACGAGAAGATGGTAACGTTAAAGTGAGCTTAGTTAGTTCCACAAGGAATCCCGAAAATTTATCCTAATTTTAAAGGCATAAAAGAAATAAGTATACAATCGAAATAAATGAACTAGTCGCAATGAAATGGGTTTATAAAGGACTTTGGGATCGTTAAAGTGTAAAGTACTTTATATAAATTTTGTAAAAGTTAAATTAAGGGCGTAAATTATTTAAATAATATCATTGTTTTTCAATTTTTAAACAATAAAATGCTAATTTAATAATATATAGATGAAGAGTGAAACAGAACTTGAAATGTTATTTAAGTGATAATCGGTTCATTGGGTGAGTAAAATTATTTTAGCTTATTTATTTATTTATTATTTTTTTTAAATTGTATTAGGTTAAATTGTAGAGTATTTAGATTTATAGATATATAATAAGTCATGTGTGTGTATATATATATATATATAGTCGTCAAAACGAAAGAAAACTAAAAGTTTGATGGGATTTGATTTGATAAATTAAAAATCACAACTCTTGTTCATAGTTGCAAGTTTATTATTATTTTTATTATTATAGTAAAATGAAAAAATTCAGAATAAGAAGAATTAAAAAATAAAACAAGGGCTCGAACCCGGATCCTGGGCGGTTCACTGGTTTCACGCAACACACACCAGCCAACTGGGCTGGTGTGTTAACTTGTTAAAGGAATGCAACAAAAAGTAGATAAACAAAAAATCCAGTTAGCCCCAACTTCATTATAAACCCTAGCTTAATCAATTCACAATTAAGATGTGTATGCCCTCTATCAATCGAAATTGACAGAGGGCTTTTGTTGAGCTCAGAAAAACGACTAACAAAAACATAACAATTACCTGATTTGGTTTCTAATTGAATGCATTTGGGGGGTTAATGTTTCGGCCTAGAACACGAACTGGGTCTTGATCTTAACGGCTTCTAACGTTGCAATTGAGTTAGGGGTATGATTCGTGATGATGAGGGAATGGTGTGGACGAGTTTAATTGTATTTTGATCATGCATTTATAGTGTAAAATGACCTATTAAGGCCGCAGGTTTGATTAGACGAATTAGCTGTCAATATTGATTCGTTTACTATGATTAGTGTGTCGGTATGAAGCGATTTTGGTAACTAAACGATTTGGAAATGTCAAATTTGTTTATTACGTGTTTATTACGGATCGAGAAAGGGGAGATGAGGTTCTTTTCGATGGAGGGAAAGGGGGAAGGAGAAGAAGAAAAGAAAATTGAATATTATTTGCTAATTAGTCCTTGGTCTTGGTATGGTTATGCAATTTAGGGCAAATCATAGTTAAGGGGTGATTATTGCACATTGCTAATAGTCATCTGATTTTATAAGATAAAATATACTGAAACCAAGTGTCAAGAAACGCAAATAAACAATCAATGACCAAAAGGGTTAATGAATTATGGATTTTATTAAATAACAATAGTCCGGATAATAATAAAAGTTTTAAATTGACCGGGTTTTCGGGTCTGAAATTTAACGAATGTTACAAGTTACAACCATCCACCCGGGCTTCGTTAAAAGGTCAGGTCAAAGGATAACGTAGGCTTCGTCCTGGAACCCAGGATCCCTCCACCTACATTCCCCACAATGTCGATTATCCTAAGCATATTGTTCAAAGACATAAAAATAAATTATTCAACAAACCAACCATCACAAACCACAAACAAAAACCACCACAAAACAGAGCTCAGGCCTTTTCATTCTTATCCTCATCGCTCTGTGGACTTTCACCAGCCATCTTCTCTACCTCGATCTCCTTGGTCTTAGCAACATCCTTAGCACTCTTTTCTACCATGCTAGAACCCGGCTAGTCCAAGCTCTTTCCACTCAGTTCAGCCATTATCTTCTCCCATGATGCCACATCCCAGAAAGGCATATCCAATCATGCATCCTTCGCCTCCTTGGCCATCCTGAGCCTAGACTGAAAGATGGAGATCGCAGCTGATTTCTTGGCTCCCTCCGTGACCTCCTGAAGCTTGACCAAATGATCCACTTCCATATGCACAAGCTTCTTCCTAGCCAAAGCGAGCTCATTCTTCATATCCTCGAGCTCCTTGGTATTCTTCTCTAAGAGGGTGGTTTTGGAGGTACCAATCTTTAGCAAGTCGGCAACACGGGCATTTGATTCAATCAATTCCTGGCTCATGATGGTAAATCTAGAGGAGAAGTACTCAAGGCCCTGTCAAGATACACAATTTTCAGGATAAGTTATTTTCAGGATAACCAATTATCAGGATACAATAGACAAAGATAGATACCTGCTGCATCTTGTTCATCGCATCTTGGAAGTCAACATTATGGATAGGAGTGGAGTCGGAATACTCTTGATTCTTTCTTTTCTTGGAGCTCTTGGCGCGTCCACTTTCCTGTTTGGGGAACGAGCTTGGGGCGGCTTTCTTCTTGACGGTACTACGGGTGGAGACCATGCTTTCAATATCTTCAAGACCAAAAACAGCTACAGATTTACCTACGGATAAACAGATAAGTATCTTTCAACCTCTATTTCTTATGATTAACGTATGGTCACTTCTTACCAGACATCTCGCAAGGAGAATCCTCAGTTTGGGATAGATCACTTTGGTAGCTGGACTGGAAGTAGAAGGTTCTTTCGTCTTTGTAAATAAGATAGAAGAAGTTCACCCTGCCAATAGTTTGATTGTTCGGAGGAGCAATCTCAAAAGACTTCAAAGCTGCAACAAAAACAAAAGGAGGAACAGATTATTACCAAACATTTCAGCATAACGTATCCAACATTTTGTAACCCACGATATGGAAGATTTGTGGGGTCTGGAAGGCAATCCCTTTTTACAAAGAAGAATTGCTTCTTCCTGTGATCGTTGTTTAGGTGTTTCTTGGGATAAGAGGGGTTTGGTCAGATTTGGTTTTGAAAAGGTATCGACAAGAACCGTGGCTGCGAAGATAGTACACACAAGCTAATTCAAAAGGAGTAAAATCAAGAGAGTGATCGGAGATCAAGCGTTCAAGAACAAACAAAGTCCTCCAAACCATGGGCATAGTTTGGAGGAAGCTCAAACCGGTCTCTTTGAAAAAACTTGTGGTAAAGGTGGGAAAAGGAAAGCTAAAACCGATTTTAAACGGAAGATACAGAAAACATATCCAACTTTTTGAAATCATATCAGATCTAATCGAATGATCGAAGGATTTGAAGATGGTTCCGGGGGAAAACAGCCCTTAGCTTTTAAGGTTTCTATGTCTATGTCATTGAAAGTGCATACTTCATTGACAGGATCCTTAAGGAGGTTTTGTGAAAAAAATCCTCAATACTGGAAATTTTGAGTTTTCTATTCATGATTGTCAAAGATGAAGAGTAGAGAAAGAAGAATGATTACCTTGATAAGATCAGATGAAGATTAAAATAATTCCCGTGAATAAATATGAAGCGATTCTGACGGACTCATGGATGGTCAACACGTGTCATCTATCCTCTCCATCTTCGAATTCAAATTTCAAAAAATTGACAGCTGTAAACCATTTTCACACCTATCAATTTCGAGACAATTGTTATACGCTGGATTTTTGGTATCTTAAATTGCGATGTATTCAGGATAACTTCAGGATGCGGTATCTTCTAAAACGACAGGTATCATTAATATATTATTGTAATAACAATTCAATTTCCATTCTTTGATGTTAACAGGTCAAGTAACGTTCTACACGTCTTCCCGAAGACTCGGTCTACTCTCAACAACCACTTAAGCAACATGCATTATGGAGAATAACGGCTACATTTGATTTAGTCTAGTTCCTGATTTTTAGGAGAAATTGTTAGTATACTTCTTGTATATATTGAGTCGATATCTGGACTAAAAACACACACAACACTTACGTTCAATATTTAATAGTATTCAATCACTGTAACACGGTCCAGATCGATAGCTCCAACAGTTGTAATTTTTCATTGCTTAATAAATTGGTGGTGATAATTTTCACCACCCTGGGCTTTTTACTTGTTATCCTCAGGATAACGAGCTTTTTTCTCGCAACAAATCTTTGTGTCATTGCGTTTACATTCATTTTTATCAAGCACCTAACTTCACTTACTAATTTGGTTACGAAATTACTTTTGTTGATTTTTACCCAAAACAATACATACATACATACATACATGCACACATATGCATGCATACACACATACTAGCCTTAGAGCCTGTGATTGCACGGGATTAATCCAGATAATAATAAAGGAAGATTATGAATGCAAACAACCTTGATATGATGATTAACGCCTTTAAAAAAAAGAATTTTAAACCTTATATCCAAACTGTGTTATCTCTAATTTTAAGCTGACTTGTTTCAATATATCAGTTACACGACCTTATAAGAAATAATACAAACTTCTATGGTATCAATGGCGGACCTAGTATATAACTAGGGGTAGCCTCCTCTACCCCTCAACTTTTCGCCGATAGTACAAATTTTATATGTTTTGGTCGGTTTTCGTATTTCCCTACCCTGAAAAAATATAACGTTACCTCTGTTTGTTTAGATCCCAGCCAAATTAAAAGCCAAAACCAATTAAAGCCCAACCAAAGTTAGCACAAACTAAATAAAACCATTTGTTTGTTTTTCCTTTATGCTTAAACGTTTGGTTTAGGTCAAACATCAACATTCAACGAAACAAAGTTTCATTCAATCGTGACTTCCACCCCACACTGGCCCAACCCCCTGCATGCTGCAGCCGAGTAACCAACGGTCAGTGCTCCTTTAGTCCCTCACTCCCTCGTCCACGGTTTGAATTCTACTTGTTCAATTTATGTATTCTTGTACTTCTACTTAAAATTGTAATTGTTTATTGATGGAGCTTAATACGATCTAGATCTGTAGATAACAACGATGCATTTGCTGATTAGGATACGATTAGAGTTGTATACGTTAATATGTATGATGTATGTATTGAGAGGACAATTCAGCAGAGTAACGAGAGAGAAATCGTAAAAAATCAGAACTGCTTTTGATAAAATAGATTACAGGGGTATATATATATAGGAAGATGACCCTATTCGTTAAACTTAACTTAACGAATAGGTCATTCGTTGACAAAAACTTTAACGAATAAACAAGCTTACTCGTTAATACATTAAGTGTTGGTGAATGGCCAACATCCGTTATGTTCCATTCGTTAATCTGGGTTAACGAATGGGACGTACATTAGACGAATGTGACACATTCGTTACAGGGTAACGAATGTGCCTTACATTTAGGCATATTTACATTAATAACCTCTATACATTAATCTATTACATTAATAACCCTGATAAAGATCGAGACGTACAAAACATGTATTAACATTTATATATATTGTTAATTTGGAATTGTTTATGGGCAATTAAATGATTTTTTTAACAGTGAACTTCTTTTAATTTTTATTGTCTTTTTGGATTTGAACCCAAGACCTCCCCTCCAAGCCCAGGTGTTTTAAAGGCTTTACGTTTGGCAATGGAGCACCACCCCATTGGTAGCAATTAAATGGCTGATTATGGTTTGTTGGATATTCGAGTAATATAAATTGGAAATTGTAATTGATTAGGGATTTAGGGTTTATGTGTATTTTGAAATTGATTATATATTTATGGTTTAAATTTTGTCCCTTTTAAAATTAGAAAACTTGGAAGATAAAACAACAAAGTCTTTAGTAGGATTGGGGTTGCTATCCAAAAAGGGGTTATGACGCAGCTTGTTGCCCGCTTACCTGTTACTTCATTGTGAATCTATTTATTATATATTATTAAATGTCAAAAAAAAAAGCAATCTTTTTAAACGAAAATTACAAGAAAATGATGATATCGGTCCAAAGGCAACTTAAAAGAAAAACAAAATCTATAGTATGAAATATCGTAAAAAAATATTCAGTTACTGTATGAAATACGGTAAAAAAAATTCGTTTACATTGTATGAAATACGACAAAAAAAAATTAACATTACCCCTGAAATTATAGTATAGATCCGTCACTGTATGGTATCTAGTCCTGTTCCAGTTGAACAAATAAATAAATAAATAAATAAAAATGCAACTTCAAGAAGAAGCATAATTAAAAAAAAAATTGAATAGTTTAAGGAAAAAAGAAACCCGCTCGAATTATTTTGTTCATTTTTGGGATTTCTATCGAAACAAACATCGATTATAAGCGAAATTTGCAAAAAAAAAATAAAAAAAAAAAAGTTAACTTTTAAATATTATTTAGCAATGTCAAGATGAAGCACAAATAGGTGTAGAATTATAAGGGATTGGGGGGGGGGGGGGGGGAGTTTATATAAATTTCTTTCTTTTTCTTTTCTTTTTTTGTTTATGTTTTAACAAACATATTTAATCGTTCATACAAACCTGTAATAATACTTTTATTTTAAAGTTATAGAGATGGCTCATTTGTTGATAAAAATATTTAGTGTAGCAAAACGATGCATATATAGAAAAGAACTCGAAGTAGACACAACAAAGCTGTAAACAGAAAACTCTAGACTGTTTGACAATCATAGTCTGTTGGTAACTTAAACTTTTGCCCATTTTGTGTTCTTTCCTGTTTATCTGCCTCATGCAAAAAATTGAATGAGTGTACCTTTGTAATTGAAGATATTCGTCTTAGTAATAAATTTTTGTTCCATCAAAACGGTTAGTGATGGCTCAATTGAGCGGGTAGAAATGTATAATATAATAATGCAGTGGCATTTTTTTTATATTCACGTTGGGCAGCCTTTTTTTTCTTTAACATAGGCAAAGTAATATAAAAAGGCAGCAAGCAGCTGCAGAAAAGATACAGAAACACAAAGAGAGTAAAAATAGTTACAACATACTCTCACACAACAAATTAGAAACAACACCATGGATTTAGTACCCATTTTCCCAGCTTAAATCTGCCGCGCACCCAACTAAACATTGAGGCTTTGATGTCATCGATAATCTTTTCCCCTGGCTTTTTGAATCTGTTGAAGGTCATTTCATTCATAACTGCAAGTACAGAACCAAGAGGATAAGATCATCTCAACCCCTTGGTCCAACTATTAAACCTATATAATAATAAAGAACATATATGAAAAATGTAAATCAGCAAAAAAATACCTAAAGATAAAATCTATTGTTATAATTCGATCATTTTAGTCCAATGATGCACTAACAACATACCAGATTCATCATTATCAAACAAACTCATAAGCTTCTTTGAACAAAGTTAAATATGTTACAGGACTCATCGTTGAATCCTCTCCCTCATCTACATCATCCAAAATACAAAATTAAAAGCTATAAAAAACAGAATTGAGAGTAAAATTAGGATAAAGTTTTACCTTGCTCAACATTCTTATTATGTTGCAACGAAACTGAATAGCTCGTCTTCATAGTCATTGTCATCTTCATCATGAGTTGCTTAGATAAACTATATATATTAAGTTAAAAATAATGACTAAAAAATAATTCAGTCAACGAACTTTACAAATAATTCAAAGAAAAAGTTAGCAGAAGTTACTGACCTAGATGAATTGGCAACCGCATTTGCCTAAGGCCAATTGTCATTATCGACCACAGCCTTTGCCTCCATCATCCACACGATCTGGATCCCCCCCAACCCCATAAAATTTAAACCCCACAAGCCCTAACACTGATAATTTATTCAAGAAATGTAATTACAGATTTAGGGCACAACCACAACATGCGAAAAAATCTGCTTAAATTCTTTACTTGCTCAACAATACAATGGGAAAATCAACAATCCCCCTTTTTTTATAGGTTAAATTAGCCTAATTTCGATTGTAATATAAAGAATTATTAGAATTGAGCAGTTACCTTTGGAGTTGGAAATTTGCTGTGACGGCGTTTTTCTGAATCGCTATTTCATCGTCAAACTAAAACCAAAATCGGTTGAATCAAATCAACACCACTAAATCAGAAATTGTATACGTGTATTAGATATGATTCTCAATTTTAGTTGTGCAATAGATGATAATTTTGACTGGTAGAAATCTCAAGAGGAAGAATGGCATGATGCGTTAGGATTAGAAATATTACAGAAAAGAACGGAAATCACATGGAGCGGGTTCAGAAAAATGGGTCATTAGGTTTGAGCGGGAAAAATATCCTTGAAATAAATAGATAAGAGAGTGACAATTACATTTATTTTGTTTATTAGAATAGGTAAATATACAAGACATGTATAAAATGAAAACACTTTTGAATTGAGAAAACCCGTTAACGTTATAAGTAATATATGTTGTTACATTTAATACAAAGCATCGAAAAGAAAAAAAATTGTTTCGTATTTTTTACATTTTTTTTAAACTGTTAACATATTTTGCATGAGAGAGAAAATGTAATTTATTTTTATATTTTTTATTAACTTTAATTATGAACCACAAGTTTCAAACTTTAATTAAAAACATGTGTTTGAGAATAAGTTTCCAGAGTTTTTTCAACTCAATTGGTTTTTGAATGAACGGTTAAATGATTCTCAAACAAGTCTTCCTAAACAAATATATAAATACTAAAGTAAATTACTAACGAAACGAAACGAAGACAACTTTGGGGATTTAGTTTTTATGTGTCGAATTTGAGGGTTAGATTAAATAAACGATAATTGTTAGATAAATATAACTAACGACGACGGTTTGATAAATAACGATAATGATTTTATAAATGACAACCACGAAAGAGCATGTAATATACATTCTAAATAATAAAAACTTGTTAACGTTTTTGTATTAAATGAATAATAATAATAATCACTGCGCTAGATGTTGGTTCGGTTTAAACAAAAGTGTCGAGAATGCGCTATATAAAATCTCCAAAAAAAATAATAAAATATAGTTAACAAATTAATGGTTTATATTTTTCTATATTATCCATCCAATGTGGTGCAGTGGTAAGGAGTTTGGGTTTCTCAACGGAGACTCAAGTTCAATTCCCACTTACAACACTTTGGGGGGATATGGGTGGCTATATGAAGGAAAACTGAGATCTTTGTAATTTTCAGTTCGATCTTGAGGGCATCCGGGTTTTACTACCAGTGGGCCTTCGGATGGTGGGTTTTCCCCGAAACTGAAGATAACTTGGAGGCGCTTAAGGGCTCCGTACGGCTGTGTTGGGCCAGCTGGCGATGGCCTTTTGCCAATAGGTCACCCCGTACGGAGTACCTATGCATTCTATGTTTCTTGTCCGTTCAAAACAAAAAATTATCTTTTTATATTAAACGGTTTAAAAAAACGTAATTGTGTAACATAAACATCTATTAAATATAAACCGAATGAGTAGAACGTCAAACAACAAACAAATTTTAGTCTAACGGTATGATCGAACATGGGTTTAATAATAAATCAAATAAAAATATAATTGAAAAATAAAATGGGCATGGGGATTCAAACCTGGGGGTCCCCGTAACCACACAAACAATACACAACCACTTGCACAAGACTGAAAATTTGGTTAATAACTAGTTTCTATTATTTTTAACAAACATTAAGAGAAACCCCCAAATTCAACATGAACCCTAGATTATTAATATACTCCCAAATTAAGTGTGATTAACTCTTTGTCAACTGAAATTGATAGAGGGTTAATGATCACGACATGAACTTGTACTAAAAACACAAATCAATTAACTAGAAAGAAGACGAATTGAATGGATTTGAGGATTAGGTTTATTGTAAGCACAAGTCGAGTTTGAAAATGATTGCAGAGTCACTACCATAAAAAAGGCCTTTGACAACACGCATTGCGTGTCATTGATGGGTATAGATGACATGAAAATGCGCGTCATTGAAGCATCTGACAAAAATTGTCACACCCGGCCCTGAGCGGCGGAAACAGCCGGGCGCGCGCGGGTGGGGATTGATAATTAAGCACGGGCCATTGCAAACATTCAAAGATTTTCATTGCGCATGAAATGTTTAATACAATACATTACATTGTTTAAAAATTACATAAAAACATCCAAGTATAAAACTGTTGAAGATTTCCAAGCCATATCCCCTTGCGCGGCGGGAACAACCACGCGCATCGAAGGGATAGAACTAAAATCTTCCAAAAAGCTAGTTTAGATGTTCAGCGTGAGGTGCTCTAAGTGTGACTCCATGCGCTACCTAATTATCTCCTGAAAGACACGTAAAAACATTTGAATCAGTATAAACTGAGTGAGTTCACAAGTTTTTGCAACTTGATAAATCGTATTGCATCATAATCATTCTGAAACATAATTCTGGTAGCATCATTAAAACACATGCTTGGTAAAAACATAGTTCTATCAACATATTCTGATAAAATCGTTCCGCGGGTTACGCGCGAACGTTTCAGGAAAATGTGCTCGTCCATGCAAAGTGGCGCTACCACTACGAGCTAATCAATAATTCCGTCCCGCGGGTTACGCGCGGACGTTGTGCCGGAAAACAAGGCGCTCGTCCATGCAAAGTGGCGCTGCCACTACGAGCTAATCAATAATTCCGTCCCGCGGGTTACGCGCGGACGTTGTGCCGGAAAACAAGGCGCTCGTCCATGCAAAGAGGCGCGACCCCTACGAGCGGGCTCAAACCCATAGTACTGCCCCATGACCATACTAGGCACTCGTCCATGCAAAGAGGTGCGACCCCTACGAGTGGGTGGATCAAACCAGCAGTCCCTACCCTTAGAGTTCCAATGGTAAAGTGATCACTTACTCGAGTTCTAGCGCACATACATCGAAAACCTTAGATAACCGTTCGCATTGCTCATCATGAAATATAATTTAAACACATAATCGCTTGCATAGCTTGTAAGTATACCATGATAAAACATTATTTAGGTACGTGTCCCTCGCCCCGAAAACAGTTTAAAATAGTGAAAATAGTGAAAATAGGGGCTGTGAGACTCACCTGAGGTTCTTGTTAAGGGATTAATCGAGATTCGGGTTTTCTTGGTGTTGGCCTCGGAATCGAAGGTCTAGAATACGATTAAATAACAAGAAGTATATGTATTAAGATCAATAAACGGGAGAACATAAGGGTTGGAAAGTAGATCTCAGGGTTATATTCTCGGCTTACCTAGTAACAGGATCGGAAATGAAAACAACGGATGCTTGGGAGAGGATTAGTGCAAGTTTGTAGTTCTTTGAAGTGTGTTTTGGGTGATAATTTAGGTTACAAATTTATAGGCAAACTCAAGGGAACACAATCCCTTGCTTTAGGGGATTGAAATCTTTTCATATCTAGGTGTAATGATGATAAAGTATGGAAATTATTATTGTTTATTGTTTACTTAAAAGTGGAGGAGTGGATAAAAGATCTTGATTTGATTTGGACAGGACATGCAGGTCTGGGGTTGGTGAGAATAGGGTGGCTGACAGTTGACTTTTCATGTTACAGTGTGCTTTTTCAGGAACTTTTGTCAGTGTTCAGTAAAAAGTGGAAAATCTCTGAAACACGCTACTGTTTCCTTTCGGGCGGGAGTAATCTCCTTATAACTGGAGAATAGACTAAGTGTTCTGCGCGTATAACTTTGTGCGCATAGCTTTCTGCGTGTAGGACATTTCTTTGCTGCGGGTAGATACGTAACCTTCTCGCAGTTAGGGACATTTGAGTTTCATTTGTAGATTCTCCAGGTGGTCTTGGTATTTCAACATAGTGATCAGTCATGTTGAAGTCAATTCCATCTTGGAGCTTCAGACAAACTAGTTCTCAACGTTCCCGCCATGCGGGGAGGTTTGTTCCCTTCCGCACGCGCATAAACGATGTAGGATGCACCCGCCTTAGCATTATGCGGGATGGTCAACCCATAGACAACATAACGTTAAGTTACATGAAAACATAAAGCCAAAACATTCACGCATGGCGCATATAACATACGCTCACGCTGGTTCTTAACATGGTGCGCTCGCGCAGGTTGCACATAACAACTGCACGCGCTGACTAACATGGCGCGCTCGCGCAGGGCGCACATAACAAATGCACGCGCTGACTAACATGGCGCGCTCGATATTTACAATCACCTAATTATTAGGTTGATTACTTAGTTTATAGGATTAAGAAATTTACCGGGTGTCACATTCTCCCCTCGTTAAACGAATTTCGTCCCGAAATTTAGGAGACGTTGCTGGCAGAAGCCATGTTCTGAAAGAGGTGTGGGTATTTCATGCGCATCTGGTCTTCTCTTTCCCAAGTGAATTCAGGCCCACGCCTCGAGTTCCATTGAACCTTTACTAACTTGATTCTGCTTCTGCGCAACTTTTGTTCTTTCCAATCGGTTACTGCTATAGGTTCTTCTACGAAGTGCAGCTGTTTGTCGATGTGAATCTCTTCCATCGGCAAAATCAACGTTTCGTCAGATAGGCACTTTTTGAGGTTGGACACATGAAACGTATCATGAACTCCACTGAGTTCGGCGGGTAAACGGAGTTTATAAGCAACCGGACCGATCCTTTCCAGGATCTCAAATGGTCCAATGTAGCGTGGATTCAACTTTCCTCGCTTGCCGAAACGGGGGACTCCTTTCCATGGAGAGACTTTCAAAAGTACTTTATCCCCTACTTGAAATTCCAATGGTTTCCTTCGCACATCTGCGTAGCTCTTCTGTCTATCGCGCGCTGTCTTAAGGCGATCCCTTATCTGAAAAATCTTGTCTGTTGTTTCTTGGATCAATTCTGGACCAGTCATTTGCTTGTCACCCACTTCAGCCCAGCACAGTGGGGATCTACACTTGCGCCCATACAAAGCTTCGAACGGCGCAGCCTTAATGCTTGTGTGATAGCTATTGTTGTAAGAAAATTCAACCAATGGGAGATGAGTATCCCAGCTACCTTCGAAATCGATTGCGCACGCGCGTAGCATATCTTCCAATGTCTGGATTGTTCGCTCGCTTTGCCCATCCGTTTGAGGATGATATGCCGTACTCATGTCCAGACGAGTACCTAAAGGCCCTTGTAACGATCTCCAAAACCTTGATGTGAACCGACTATCTCTATCAGAAATGATGGACACTGGGACTCCATGTTTTGAAACTACTTCTCGAATATACAATCTGGCTAACTTTTCCATCTTATCGGTTTCCTTGATCGGCAGGAAGTGCGCTGACTTAGTTAGCCGATCTACAATAACCCAGATCGTGTCATAACCCCCAGGTGTCCTTGGCAGTTTGGTGATGAAGTCCATAGAGATTTGTTCCCACTTCCACATGGGAATTTCTGGCTGCTGAAGTAACCCCGACGGCTTCTGATATTCAGCCTTTACCTTTGAACACGTCAGGCACTGACTGACATACGTCGCGATGGCGCCTTTAAGATTGGGCCACCAATACAGCGTTTTAACATCTTGGTACATCTTGTCTGCGCCAGGATGTACGGAATACCGCGTCTTGTGAGCTTCGTTCAATACCTGTTCGCGCAATCCTCTCTTGAGAGGGACCCATATGCGGTTAGCGAAATATAGATTGCCGTTCTCTTTCAGTTCCAAATTCTTAACCATACCCCCAAGGCATTCGTTTTTAACAAACTCTGGTTTCAAGGCTTCTTGCTGAGCGTCTCGGATGCGGATAGAGAGATCTGCGTGAATGGTCAACCTTAGAGCCTTGACTCGTAGCGTTTTTATTCGCTCCTTCCTACTTAGCGCGTCTGCTACCACATTCGCCCTTCCAGGGTGGTACTTAATTTCACAATCGTAATCGTTCAACAATTCAACCCATCTTCGTTGCCTCATGTTTAAATCCTTTTGATCAAATATATGTTGAAGGCTCTTGTGATCCGTAAAGATTACACACTTTGTACCATAGAGGTAATGGCGCCAAATCTTTAGCGCGAAGACAACCGCTCCAAGTTCTAAATCATGCGTTGTGTAGTTCTTTTCATTGGTCTTGAGTTGGCGCGAGGCATACGCTATGACTTTGTCTCGCTGCATAAGGACACATCCGAGTCCTTGATGTGAAGCGTCGCAGTAAACGACGATGTCATCCGTCCCCTCGGGCAGAGACAAAATTGGCGCACTACATAACTTCTGTTTCAACATTTGAAATGCTGTTTCCTGATTTTCGCCCCAAACAAACTTCTTGTCTTTCTGAGTTAGCGCGGTCAGAGGTAGAGCTATTTTGGAGAAGTTCTCAATGAAGCGTCGATAGTAGCCAGCTAGCCCTAGGAATTGCCTCACCTCAGTTGGGGTTTTTGGCGCTTCCCAGTTTTCGATGGCCTTGACTTTAGAAGGATCAACGTGTATTCCTTTCTCGTTTACAACGTGACCGAGAAAATGAACTTCTCTAAGCCAAAACTCACATTTGGAAAACTTCGCGTACAACTTTTCTTTCCTCAACAATTCCAAAATCAATCTCAGGTGTTGCTCATGCTCGGCCTTGGTCCGAGAGTAAATCAGAATATCATCTATAAACACAATCACAAACTTGTCCAAGTATGGTTTGCACACGCGGTTCATCAGATCCATGAATACAGCCGGCGCATTAGTTAGCCCGAAAGGCATCACTAAGAACTCATAATGGCCGTATCTAGTTCGGAACGCTGTTTTCGGCACATCTTCCTCATGGACCCTAAGTTGGTGGTATCCTGACCGTAGATCTATCTTCGAATAATAACTGGATCCCTGCAACTGGTCAAATAAGTCGTCAATCCTCGGTAAGGGGTACCGATTCTTGACTGTCAGCTTGTTCAGCTCCCTGTAGTCAATACACATTCTGAACGAACCATCCTTCTTCTTAACAAACAGTACTGGAGCTCCCCAAGGTGAAAAGCTTGGGCGTATGAAACCCTTATCCAATAGTTCCTGTAACTGATTGGATAGCTCTTGCATCTCAGATGGAGCTAGTCGATAAGGCGCTCGAGCTACTGGCGCAGCTCCTGGGACTAAATCAATACGAAATTCGACTTGTCGCGGCTGCGGCAATCCGGGCAAATCTTCAGGAAAAACTTCTGGAAATTCGCGCACTACTGGTAAGTCTTCAATTCTTCGCTCATCTCCTTTCTTCTCTACTACATGCGCCAGGAAGGCGTAGCACCCTTTCCTTAGGCACTTACGCGCCTTTAGGCACGAAATCAGTTTCGTCGCAACTCCCCTTCTTTCCCCTTGAATTATCAAGGTTTCTCCGTTCAACAGTGGGATCCGAACCTGCTTCTCATGGCAAATAACTTCCGCGTGGTTCTCGACTAACCAATCCATACCTACCACAATGTCAAAACTTCCCAAGTCTATTGGTAACAAGTTAATATTGAACCCGTGACCTCCCATGACTATTACACATTCTTCAGTTCTTTCGTTCGCGCATAATTGCCTACCATTGGCTAGTTCTATAGTATAAGGCGTGTCTAGCCTACTGGTTGCTAAGCCTAGGGAGTTTTTAAACTCAGCAGATATAAAACTTAGGTCAGCGCCAGTATCAAATAAGACAGATGCAAAATGTCCGTTAAGCAAAAACGTACCGGTTACCACATTCGGCTCTTCTTTAGCTTCGCCTGCGCCGATCACAAAAGCTCTCCCGCGAGCTTGGTTCCCCTTTTGCGGGCAATCCCGACTAAAATGCCCTGGCTTTCCGCTATGCGTAGCAGTTGTCACTGGCTCCAGCTTCTCTGACACGGCAATTCATCGTTTTGTGCCCTGGTCTGCCACATTTGGCACATTCGATTCTTGCGCATTCACCCTCGTGGTGGTACTTGCATTTGTTGCACCATGGGCGAGGCCCGCTGTATCCTTTTCGTGGTGGCTCCGCGGCCTGAATCGCGTAAACCCTTGCGCTTTCCTGCTTCTTGAACGGTGGCTGCTTGGAGTCGGACCCTCGGTGGTGAGAGTTCCATTTCCTCTTGGGATCAGAGGTTCGCTGCTCGGTTCCGCGCGTAGTTAACATACCCGCACGGACCGTATCCCTTGTAAGGGTGATGGCCCGCGCTACCGCCTCATCAAAGGTTGGAGGCGCTGCGGCGTTGAGCGGAACCCTAACAACAGGAGGTAACCCAAAAATATACCTCTCGATCTTCTTTTCCTCCGTGTTTGCCATGTCTGGCACCAACTGGCAAAGCTCATTGAACCGGTTGTTGTAGGCGTCGATATCCGTTCCTACCATTGTGTGGTTCCAGAATTCCTGCTGCAGACTCTGGATTTCTGCGCGAGAGCAGAACTTTCTCATCATCATTTCCTTCAGTTCCTCCCAGGTCTTGTGGAGAGCAACTTCTCGCCCCAAGGTTTTCGTTTGAAGCTTCCACCAAGACGAAGCTGCTTCTTGGAACATGCAGGTCGCGTAAAGGACCTTCTGGTTCTCACTACATCTGCTAATGGAGAGAACTGTCTCCATCTTGTCAATCCAGTTGTAGAGCCCAATGGCCCCTTCGGTTCCCTTGAATGGCCAAGGCCTACAGGCCATGAATGTCTTGTAGGAGCATCCTTTGTCCAAGGCTCCTGATTCGGGTTCTGGGGTCTCATTCTGACGACCCTGACTTGATTCGGCCTTGCTGGCCTCATGTGTCGCAATCGCCTGCGCGATTATTTCCGCGAGTTCCTCGGGTGTCATGGTAATTCCTTTGGCTTTAGTTGGAGGCATTCTCGCTTTAAAAGAGAATGGAAATATATCAAACTTAGCGCATGTACTCTGAGCACATAATGTTATCATTATTTACTAGACAGTGTGACCCGTGTTCCTAGGTGTGTATAGTTTCTTTTGAAAATATTCTCTTTGAAAAATATTTCATGCGATTCCCCAACGGTTATAGTCTAGGTTAAAACTTCTTTTCCTAGTTCGCTATAACCAGTGCTCTGATACCAATCTGTCACACCCGGCCCTGAGCGGCGGAAACAGCCGGGCGCGCGCGGGTGGGGATTGATAATTAAGCACGGGCCATTGCAAACATTCAAAGATTTTCATTGCGCATGAAATGTTTAATACAATACATTACATTGTTTAAAAATTACATAAAAACATCCAAGTATAAAACTGTTGAAGATTTCCAAGCCATATCCCCTTGCGCGGCGGGAACAACCACGCGCATCGAAGGGATAGAACTAAAATCTTCCAAAAAGCTAGTTTAGATGTTCAGCGTGAGGTGCTCTAAGTGTGACTCCATGCGCTACCTAATTATCTCCTGAAAGACACGTAAAAACATTTGAATCAGTATAAACTGAGTGAGTTCACAAGTTTTTGCAACTTGATAAATCGTATTGCATCATAATCATTCTGAAACATAATTCTGGTAGCATCATTAAAACACATGCTTGGTAAAAACATAGTTCTATCAACATATTCTGATAAAATCGTTCCGCGGGTTACGCGCGAACGTTTCAGGAAAATGTGCTCGTCCATGCAAAGTGGCGCTGCCACTACGAGCTAATCAATAATTCCGTCCCGCGGGTTACGCGCGGTCGTTGTGCCGGAAAACAAGGCGCTCGTCCATGCAAAGTGGCGCTGCCACTACGAGCTAATCAATAATTCCGTCCCGCGGGTTACGCGCGGACGTTGTGCCGGAAAACAAGGCGCTCGTCCATGCAAAGAGGCGCGACCCCTACGAGCGGGCTCAAACCCATAGTACTGCCCCATGACCATACTAGGCACTCGTCCATGCAAAGAGGTGCGACCCCTACGAGTGGGTGGATCAAACCAGCAGTCCCTACCCTTAGAGTTCCAATGGTAAAGTGATCACTTACTCGAGTTCTAGCGCACATACATCGAAAACCTTAGATAACCGTTCGCATTGCTCATCATGAAATATAATTTAAACACATAATCGCTTGCATAGCTTGTAAGTATACCATGATAAAACATTATTTAGGTACGTGTCCCTCGCCCCGAAAACAGTTTAAAATAGTGAAAATAGTGAAAATAGGGGCTGTGAGACTCACCTGAGGTTCTTGTTAAGGGATTAATCGAGATTCGGGTTTTCTTGGTGTTGGCCTCGGAATCGAAGGTCTAGAATACGATTAAATAACAAGAAGTATATGTATTAAGATCAATAAACGGGAGAACATAAGGGTTGGAAAGTAGATCTCAGGGTTATATTCTCGGCTTACCTAGTAACAGGATCGGAAATGAAAACAACGGATGCTTGGGAGAGGATTAGTGCAAGTTTGTAGTTCTTTGAAGTGTGTTTTGGGTGATAATTTAGGTTACAAATTTATAGGCAAACTCAAGGGAACACAATCCCTTGCTTTAGGGGATTGAAATCTTTTCATATCTAGGTGTAATGATGATAAAGTATGGAAATTATTATTGTTTATTGTTTACTTAAAAGTGGAGGAGTGGATAAAAGATCTTGATTTGATTTGGACAGGACATGCAGGTCTGGGGTTGGTGAGAATAGGGTGGCTGACAGTTGACTTTTCATGTTACAGTGTGCTTTTTCAGGAACTTTTGTCAGTGTTCAGTAAAAAGTGGAAAATCTCTGAAACACGCTACTGTTTCCTTTCGGGCGGGAGTAATCTCCTTATAACTGGAGAATAGACTAAGTGTTCTGCGCGTATAACTTTGTGCGCATAGCTTTCTGCGTGTAGGACATTTCTTTGCTGCGGGTAGATACGTAACCTTCTCGCAGTTAGGGACATTTGAGTTTCATTTGTAGATTCTCCAGGTGGTCTTGGTATTTCAACATAGTGATCAGTCATGTTGAAGTCAATTCCATCTTGGAGCTTCAGACAAACTAGTTCTCAACGTTCCCGCCATGCGGGGAGGTTTGTTCCCTTCCGCACGCGCATAAACGATGTAGGATGCACCCGCCTTAGCATTATGCGGGATGGTCAACCCATAGACAACATAACGTTAAGTTACATGAAAACATAAAGCCAAAACATTCACGCATGGCGCATATAACATACGCTCACGCTGGTTCTTAACATGGTGCGCTCGCGCAGGTTGCACATAACAACTGCACGCGCTGACTAACATGGCGCGCTCGCGCAGGGCGCACATAACAAATGCACGCGCTGACTAACATGGCGCGCTCGATATTTACAATCACCTAATTATTAGGTTGATTACTTAGTTTATAGGATTAAGAAATTTACCGGGTGTCACATAAATGAAATATGACATACACCTGCGTGTCATATTATATGACACACTTTAATGACATTCATTTGTGACACGCGTTTATGACATACATGTATGACACGCTTTCGTTACTAATATTTATAACACCAATTTACGACAAACATTTATGTGTGTAATTGTATACTTTTTTTTAAAAAAAAATATTATATATATATATATATATAGAGAGAGAGAGAGAGAGAGAGAGAGAGTGGTTATTGTAGAAAACAATATTTTCATAAGAAACGTGAGAAACGATCTGGTATGTCCATTTAAGTAATCAACAGTCTAAAGAGGGTGGTTACATATTATTAATTAGAAATAAGTTTTTAATCACAAAGAAGGGTAAATCAGACTTTTTCTGGAAGAGCGGCCATTGATTGTTAGTCATCAATTGACAAAAATCAAGGGCACCTTTTTTTTTTTAATTTCAAAATTTAAACATTGATTTTATTCAATAAAATATGTGTAAATTAAGTAATTTCATACAATAACATTTTTTTATTCTAACATGCATATGTTTTGGGAAAAAGAGCATAGTTATCTTTTTATATAAAATTAATGAAATCCATGTGTCTTTTTGGGTTTGGATCGTGCTACCTATGTTGATTAAAATAGCGTTGTGTAGATAAATTATTAAAGTATATTGTTGTGTTATACAAACTGGGAGTGTTGTTGTGGTGTTATATAAGAAATATTTATGTATTGTTATATGTACTAGTGATGTTATATGATGCTTATGACAAGTGTTGTATAAAAAACATTGGTTATATGATTGTGTTGTTATATAAACTAGTGTTGTTATATTAGAAATATTATTGTGTTATGTGATTTTGCTGTTATAAAAACTAGTGCTACTACATAAGAAATATATTGTGTTGTTAAATCTTGTTATATATGAAATAGTGTTGTTATATAATAAATATTAGTGTGTTGCTATATGGTGTAACCGATCAATTGCTCAAATATAGGACTTGCCATGATAGAGAATTTGACAAAGTACCATAATGCCTTTTGACATTTATTTATTGATTTTTATTTGTAATTTTTCAATTGGTTTTTATCATTCTTACAAAGAAAATGGTTTCTATTTGATCCTTCCCCTCTCTCTCTCTCTCTATATATATATATTACATAATTACTAATTTTCGCATTAATTACATCAAATATAGCACTTTGTACAAAACCCTTTAAAAATTTGATTGGGCGGTCACGAATATAGTGGACCAATAGAATTAGTGGAAGGGGCGGTTCCCCACCCTCCATTACATACTACGTTCAATCTTAATCAAATACTACTTGAGATCAATGATTTCTCACTCTTTTTTTTTTTTCGGTCGACCCTGGCTTATTACATGCTAGTTATTATTTATTACATGACACTCATTTTATTAGCAAGTACACAAGACTCTTCTATAAATTACTAAACTTTTATTCCCAAAAATATGTAATACATACAAACTACTAACATAAAGTTTTTGACATGATTGCAATGCAGTTAGGTTGATAGTAGTTACTTTCATTAATTTCCCAAAGATTTAAAAGCAATGTTGAGGTTTCCTTAGAAAAGTGTTCAATATTGTAGGCAAATTAGACAATCATGACGTACTTGGCCACCCATGTTCCTTCTTATTAATATTTCTTACTTAACGGTCAATAATAAATAACATCTTTAATATTTTAATTATACAGTTGTAGAATTAAATACACAGTTGTAGCAAAGTATATATCTCAAGACTTTTTGACAAGTGGTCCTTGTATGAGATTTTGCATGTAGAAATGAGTATCTAATTTTGTTTCCCAAAAATACTTTTCACATTAATCGACCGAGAGTCACATCTCATATTTTCCAAGTCTTAAATAAAAGTTATTTAGTCATTAAGACACGTAAGCAATGAAATTAGTTTAGTTACTTGTCGGTTACTCGGTTTCATCGTGAGTAAATTCCAACCCATTACAAAAGGGCATAATTATAAATATTGTCCTTTATGTTTATAGCCAATTTCATTGGTTGCCCTTTATCTTCGAAATTGACATGTTTTATACTTTACGTTTTCAAACCCGACACTGCTAGTCTTTGGCCCTAACTTAGTTAATTTTTCTCGTTAAGTCAGCTCATGTGTGCCTTGCACATGAGGGTAAATTGGTCATTTTACCCATTAATTTAAAAAAAACATTTTTTTAATAGTTAAAAATAAATTTAATTAAAAGATTAAAACAAAATACCTTTTATTAAAAAAAACATTTATTTCATTTTAATAAATATAATGCCCAACCCCGTCTCCCTTTTCTTCTTTCCAACAACCGTAACTCTTCCAACTCCGGCGACCCACCACATCCTTCACTGTCGGTGACTTTCGTTAACCACTATCACCGGAATCCACCACAGCCGGAAACCACTACAATAGCTGGCTCATCGTCTACCCCTTCCACTACTGCCACCGTCTCCCACCTCCACCCATCTCCCATCTGCAAATCCTCGATAAACAGCCCACTCCCATCTTAAAACCTCCATCATTTCTCTAGATCTGTCGTCAAAACCACGTTAGGGTTTCTATTAGCAACGAGCTTTGATTGCAAGCCTAGTGGTACGGGTGTCGTTGCCATGGAAGACATACAACCCAATAAAGAGAGATAATGGAGATGACAGCCATGATTCCCGATAGCCTTGATTCCGAGCAACGAGTAAAGAGAGAAAATGAAAATGATTGGTCCGGCGCGATTTCAGGAAATCATCGATGATGGTAACCCCAAACAACATGCTAACATAACAAACCAAATCGGAGATATATATATATATATATATATATATAGAGAGAGAGAGAGAGAGATGGTGACAGTGGCTGCAGCGACGGCAGGTGGTGGGTGATTTCATGAGTGGCGGCGCCGGTTGTTTCAGGTTGTGATGGTGGTTGTAGGGTTTTGGATTTGGAGATGGGGAGTTTGGTGGGTGTGATGCTGAATGATAGTGAAGGTGTGGCAGTGATAGGTGGTGGTGGCAGTGGCAGGTGGGGACAGTGGTAGCTGGTGATAAAGAGAGAAAGGTGTGCGTGAGAGAAAGAGAGAGAGGGCAAATGATGTATATGCTTTTTTATTCTTTAAATGTTTTTTTTTTAAATTAATTAATAAAATGACTAATTTATCCTCATGTGCAAAACAAACAAGTTGATTTAGCGAGAAAAATTAACTAGGTTAGCGTCAAAAGATTAATGGTGTTGAATTTGAAAACATAAAATATAAATCATGTCAATTTGGAAAATAAAAGAAAACTAATGAATTTGGCTGTAAACATGAAAGATAATATTGTAATTCTATCTTACAAAAGTTTAGACATGATAATATGAACAAGCCTTTTAAATTACAAAATAATGAGAGTAAGTAATATACTATTTAATAAAAAATGTAATCAAATTCATATGTGAAATATAAGAAAATGCTTAATATGAAGGCTCTTAACGTGTAAAATGTACAAAAGATAAAATGTAGGTTGTGCAATTATTTTATAAGTTGTTAATTTTTTTTAATTTTTTGGTAAGGCCCATAATATTAAGAAAGAAAAATGACGACTCACAAGATGTAAGATGCCTGAACATACAACTAAAACAAAACAAGCGACGAACCAAACTACATTACGAGACTCATACGCATTACAAAGGAAAATTTATAAAGCTGAATTTGCATCATTTCTCCTAAGTAAGTGATGAGTAATTGCTTCTGTGCTTCACCCAAAGAAAAGACATCACTTTAATATCGTTCATCACCTTGGTAATGGAGACAACCTATTATTGAAGATTATATCATTTCTCGAGTTCCAAATCATCCATTAAGTCACCGTCAAAATGGCTTATACCGCTTGCCCGCTTGGCATTCTCCCGAGTTACTTTTGTGTTTACCCGGATAGTCTAACAAGTCTTTCACTAAATCATTGTGTTAAACTCACCACTGTTAGGGCGCGTTCATTTTACGGAATAGAATGGAATGTAATTGGAATCGGAATTTGCATAAAATTTGGAATTGGAAGGAATTGGATTTGGAATCTAAACATTCCAATGGGAATTGGAATTTGAAGTAATTGAAATCCAATTCCATTCTTGATGCGTTCGTTTGACAAATGATTGGAATCGTTTTTTTTTTTATTTTTTTATTTATATTTTACATTATGATTTTTTTATTATACTATTTTTGGAATTTTTTGAAAGGTTCTGTATTAAGATCAAAAACCCCTCAAAAAAATTATTCAAAAATAATAAAAAAAAATTAATAACTCAAAATATACATCAAAAACATAAAAGTGAAAAAACTAAAATGTTTTATTCGTTGTTCTCATTAAAAAAAACTTGAGAAAAGATTCCAATAAAATACTTGAAATCCTCCATATTTTGAAAGAATTTGAAATCCCCCTATTTAAAGGAATTTAAAGGAATTGAATTCAAGTTCCTTGACAACCGAACACACCAAAATGGAATTAAGATTCCAATTCCAACGAAACGAACATGCCATGTTATGGGATTTTAATTTCAATTCCTTTGACTTCCCATGAATTCTGTGAAACGAAGGCGACTTTAGGAAGTTTAAAATTATTTTTGTTGCGCGGTTATTTTTGTTGGAATTATGGACCGGTTCGGGTAAGTAAATACGGCTAACCGGGTTATGACCCGTGATTGTTACACCGTGAGGTAACGAGCCATTGACCCGCTTAAATTAGTTAACCGGGTTAGATACTTTAACGAGATGAAATTACATGGAGCGGACTTTGGAGCAAGAAGTGGACTTGTTGGCCCATGGAGTTTATAACTAACTAAGTTAGTTAAACCTAATTAAAGGTTATATAAATACATGATGTTATTGACATAACCCTAACCCTAAGCTAATCAACAAGTCCATCTCCTTTCTTCCTCCACCCCATCGCCGGCCAACCTGCACCACCGCCGTTGCCCGACCACCGGCGCTGTCTAGCCACCGCCGCCAGTCGTCGCCACCTGCCGCCGCTCACAGCCGCTGTCCGCTGCTGTCCGGATACGACCACCGCTGCCGTTGTCGTCGTGCACCGCCACTGTTGGTCGTTGGATCTCGTTGTGTCACCTATCTCAGTTCCTTAGCCTTCGGTGTCCAACCGGTTAATTATTAACCAAGGTAAACTTAAATATATTGTTAGTTTATAATTATATCTTTAACGTTTTTAACTCGTACTCGTATTGTTTGTAACCGGATCCTGTCGGGTTTATTTTTCGGTGCTGATTAATTATATATATTCCGCTGCGTATAACTATTAATTAATGTGATTAGTTATTATTTGCCACGTTTATTGAACCAGATTTAATAAACAAATTTTTAACTGATCACCACTGAAACCCAACAGTGGTATCGGATCCTTGGTTACAACATACGAATCGAATCCGGTATTTTCACCGGTTCTACATCGTAAACATCAAAGTAGTTGACGTTTTTGATCTAGATAAAATATTAGAGCAATTTTAGTTTGGTCAAAATTTTATTTATTTTATTTGACCAAAATATTGCCCGACTTATTTTTCGTTGAATATGTAAATCTGGCCCAACTTTGTTTGTTTGGTTGAATGATTTTTATTTTGGCCATATGGATGGTTCAAAAGTTGTATTTAGTTTTCGGTTTTATTTTTGGGTTTTTTGGCCACCTTGATGGTTCAAAATTGTAATAGATAAGGTTTAGTTTATCATTACTTGTATTAGTGTAATTTTGTAATGAAGAAAACCCGAAGGAAACCGAGGACGAGCTCATGGAGTTCTTGAAGTCAGTGGGAGTTACCAAAGATGACGGGATGCACCAAGAGTTCATCCTTATGGTTGTTTTGTGTTGTGACCCCTTGACCCGATTGATCTTGCTAATAGGTTTTAGCAAGATCAATCACTAATCTTGGCCATTTAAGATTTACATATTCTGTTTGCTATTTTGGTTGCTTGCTTGATTATAATAGGATTATAATACCACCAATCTAATACCAAATAAATTAAAATAAATTAACCAATCAAGTTTTGCAAAATTAAACTAAATTTAATTTTTCATAACTAATAACTTAATAGGTAAAACTATTAACTTAAAATTGGTTGGTATTATCGCGACAAACTTAGTTTTAATAGGTTATTTAAAACTAAGTGTCCTGAGAGATGAAAGGGTTCATCAAGTTGTTTCGATTAATAAAGTAAAACTGGACTTTTACTCTATTCGGTAATAGTTAAAATTAATCCCAATTTAAATCAATATTCTATGCCATCCTACTATAAGTCACACTTGAGGCATACTGCGAAACTTCAAGTGTTTGGAGCTACAGCACCGCACTTGATTTCTAGCCCATCCCTTCAAGGTGAAAGGGTTTCGTTGACACATCCGGCTCTTTCACAAGTGACTATACTAGGGTGACTATTACTTTACTCTCTTGTTACGTGCTACAGATGTCTGGAGAATAAGGTGGGCATACATGAGGCTAAAGGTATCTACTTAGGCAAATGTTGTCTTAATAGGCCTCATAAACGAGAGTTGTGCTCTATTCACAAATGGCAATCGTTGTCTGTCTGCCTAACCACTTACTAATGTTGTGTGCTACAGCTGCCATTAGTAACTGGAAGCCAGATTCTCAAGTTCCTATTTACTAATGTCATTGGGTCATTAATAATAGGATTAAAACATCGAAAATACTAATAAAATTTACTTTTGCTTATTTAAACAGATGTCTACTGATAATAACTCCTCATTCACTCTTAAGGCTATCCTTGTAACATCCGTATTTTGAGAATTAATAAATAACGAAAAGTTTTATTATTATCGGTGTGTCGTTAGTTTGGTTGTGTGCGTGTTTGTATTTGGATAAGATTGGAATGGAGGTGGATGGTGGGCCCATGGCTCCTTATATAAGGCCATCCCCCCATCCTTTCACCATTTCTTTACACAACACACACACACTAGAAAACACACACTTTCTCTCTAGCATTTCGGATTCGGATCCAAGCAAAAGTAAGGAAGATTTTGGTGTTCAAGTGCCTTCGAATAGCAATAACACATCCAGATCCTCGTATTGTCCGTATCTGAACTCGACCCGAAGCAAAAGGTAGGTTTCGGTTTAAATGGTTAAATTTTATGGTTAGAATCGGCATGCAAACAGATATAATGGTAGATCGGGTTGTGAAATGTAAGAAAAATATAAACTTGGTAAGTTATAACCTCTTGGGTGCACTTTAAGGTAAAAAGGTGGCGTTTAGACTATGAGAGATGGGTTCAGGATTAGGTGCATGGGGTCAGAATGTGTCGAAAGTTGAGAAAGAGTAAGAATCAGGTCCTGAGGAGGAGCCACGAAGTAAAATGGCTTTAAAATGGTAAAAACAAAGAAAGGCAGGCATTTCGCTCCGCTCAGCCATGAGAAGCGAAACAGGCATTTCGCTTCGCTCAGCCATGAGAAGCGAAACAGCATTTCGCTTCGCTCAGCCTTGAGAAGCGAAACAGGTTATGCGAAGCGAAATTCTATGCGAAATTCCTCTCATGCGAAATTGTTTAAGTTGTTATTAAAATGTGACCCGATTAATTTTCTGATGTGTTTTTGTTAAAGGACTGTTAATGAAAATAAAATTTTTTCGAGCTGACTTGGCAGCTCAACCCCAGCCAGGGGCTCTGCCCCTTGGACCCTGCTAGGGGCTGCCGCCCCTAGACCCCGCTACCAGGGGCGCTGCCCCCGGACCCCTTTAGTTGAGGGTCTCATTCACCTAGATGTAAGGAGTAGAAGTGATAGATAATTGATACATGTGCCTTGTTATACATTTAGCCATGCACAGCTAAGGAAGGGCATTACACTTAACTCAGAGAGAAACAGGACCCGAGTGAGTTTCTAGCCCCATTTCTGTGTTATGTTTGGGGCTGTGTGCATACTCAATGTGATTAGTTAATACACTTACCTTAAGTGGTAAGTGTATGACGTATGAATGTTTATAAATATATCTTAATTAGTGTAGAAAGAGTTAAACGTATGTGTGAAGAGGTATATGAGAACAGATATAGCTAATGAAAGAAAGGTATGTACGATATGTGTAGTGTATGAATGGTATGTATGATATGTAGAGTTGAAGAATAAAGGGTTGCCTACCCTAATAATATAGGCAAAGAATGAAAGGGTTGCATACCCTAATAATATATGCGAAGAATAAAGGGTTGCCTACCCTAATAATATAGGCGAAGAATGAAAGGGTTGCATACCCTAATAATATATGCGAAGAATGAAAGGGTTGCCTACCTTAATAATATAGGCGAAGAATGAAAGGGTTGCAGACCCTAATAATATCTGCGAAGGTAATAGGGTGACAGGCTCTTTAAAACGTAGAACGATATGTACGTATGAAATAACTAAAGTAAGAAGAAGTATGAATGTATGGAAGTAAGAACGTAAGAGCGAATGTAATATGTGTCTTCAGATATATATATATAGCATAAGGTTGAATCTAAGGTGAGAATGACTTGCTTTCGCATTCTTTCCGGTTCTTTTATTCGTCGCTCTGATGATGCTGTTCTCTCTTCTCTGTCATGTACTAGGGGGAATCTCGCCTGAATGCCCAGTCTTTCTCTGCCGTCAACTCGACGTCGTCGTCACCTGCAAGATAAGGCCAAAAACTTGACTTTACTAACCCCAGAAGTCATTCAAACTAAAACACCGTTCGCCAACTACTCTACTATTGATCACTCGTGAACCAAAAAATGTAAACATATATATATATATATATATATATATATATAAATGTGTAAGAATGAGAATGAGATGTATGTTACCTGATTAACTAAGAACTCACTCAGCGTAGCTGACTTTTAGTATGCACGCAGGCAAATAGGTTGAGGCAGCTGGCTTGAGGAGGGACACATGGCATGAGCTAAAGAGACTGGTATCTATGAAGAAGTGTTATGACTGTCTTATATTATGTCTATGAAAGGATATTTTGTATGTTAAGACAAGATTCGATGTTTTGTAATGTAATGTATGAAGTTTTTTAACTATTCCGCGAAAGTTTTAATTAACTCTGATTTTAGAATTGTGTTTATGAGTAAATCCAATACCAAGGTAGGGTTTTCGGGATCGGGGCCTTACAATCCTGGAGAAAGAAAAGTTGAATGGCACCAACTTTCTTGAGTGGCACCGCAACTTGGGACTTGTTCTCAAGATGGCAAAGAAGCACTATGTTCTCGATGGACCTGTTCCAACCGAGCCTGAAAACAAGACTGCTGATGCCAAGAGGGTTCTTTACAAGCATATGGATGACTCGGCTGAAGTCGCATGTATTATGCTAGCCACCATGCCTTACGAGCTTGCTAAAGGCTTGGAAGATTTTGGTGCCTACAAGATGCTTGAGCAACTCAAGAGCATGTTCTAGAAACAAGCCCGTCAAGAACGCTATGACATCATGAAGCAGCTTATCAACTGCAGAATGGAACAGGGATTACCTGTTAGTGCGCATGTCGTCAAGATGAAAGGGTATATCGAACAGCTAAGGAAACTTGATTATCCCCTGTCAGATGAAATGGCAACGGATTTCATCCTGAACTCTCTTCCCAGCGCTTACGACCAGTTCGTAATGAATTTCAATATGAATGGCTGGGTGAAGACAGTGACGGAGCTTCATGGAATGCTCAAGACGGCTGAGATGAATATTCCCACTAAAAACAATCAAGTTCTTATGGTTCGATCTGCTGGTGTCGTCAAGCCTAAACCTAAGAACCGGGGTCATAACGGTGAAGGCAAGAAGAAGGTTACTGTTGCTGCCAGGTCTGCCACCAACACTAACAAGGGTGTTGCAAAAGTACCACCGCCGCCTCTTGAGGAGCGCCAGTGCTACAAGTGCAATAAAATGGGACACTGGAAACGTAACTGTCCTGACTACCTTACTGAGCTGAAAAGGCAGAGGATTAATGGTGAAAGCTCCTCTAAAGGTATTTCTATTTAAGTTATTGAACTTTTCACTGTCTCTAGCAACACATGGGTATTTGATACCGGATGTGGTTACCACATCGTTAATGTCTTGCAGGAGTTTGAAAACTAGAAGAAGCTGGAACAAGGCAGCATGGAACTCATCGTTGGTGATGGGAAGAGAGTCCCAGTTCTTGCAACTGGCACATATCATTTTGCTTGTCCGTCTGGCCTTATAGTTACTTTAGATAACTGTTTGTTTGCACCTGGTTTGACCAGAAACATTATTTCAGTTTCTTTACTATTTGAACAAAGATTTAAGTACGTTTTTAATGGTATTGCTATTTCTGCCTACTTAAATGATAGCTTTTATTTTGAGGCTAAACCTCGAAATGGTATTTATGAGGTTGATGTTCAAATAAACAATAATGTATATAATCTTTCTAAACGTATCAGATCTGGCATCAATGATACATTTCTATGGCATTGCCGACTTGAACACATAAGCAAGGCATGAGTCAAGAGACTCCAATCCGAAGGGATTCTTGAATCCATAGGACTGGACTCTTTTGATGACTGCGAATCTTGTTTAGCTGGCAAACTCGCCAAAGGCTCCTTCACTCATAAGAATGAACGAGCAAAGGATCTGTTGGGAATCATACATACTGATGTATGCGGTCCTTTCAGAACCATGTCTAGGAATCATGAAAGATACTTCGTTTCTTTCATTGACGATTACAGGCGATATGCTTATGTGTATCTTATGAAACACAAACATGAAACTTTTGAAAAGTTCAAAGAGTTTCAAAACGAAATGGAAAACCAACTTGGAAAAACTATTAAAGTGCTTCGATCAGATCGAGATGGAGAGTACCTCAGCTCAGAATTCATACATCATCTGAAAGAGCGTGGAATTGTTTCACAGCTCACTCCACCCGGCACACCCCAACACAATGGCGTAAGCGAGAGGAGAAATCGAACCTTGCTAAACATGGTCCGATCGATGATGAGTAGAACTAACTTGCCTCACTTCTTTTGGAGCTTTGCCCTTTTGACCGTTTCTCGCATTGTCAATCTGGCTCCAACTAAAAAGGTGAGCAAAACCCCATATGAGATATGGCATTGGGCGAAAACCCAAATTTTCTTCCCTTAGAGTATGGGGATGTGATGCTTATGTCACTAGTGATTCTGACGATAAGCTCGATCCTCGCGGCGTAAAAGTTGTTTTCATCGGATACTATAACCAAAGCGGATATTATTTCTTCCATCTTGATATAAATGTGATTTCTATCAAAAGGAAGGGCCACTTTCTCGAGAAACTGGAGATAATATTCCCGATCTTGAAGAAATTCAAGAACTACAAACTACCGCTGAGGAAGTTGAAACGTCTGATCAACAAGTTGTTGTTATTGATACATTGGACATGAACACAAGCGTTCACAGAAGTAATAGGACTAGCATACCAAACTCTAAATACCTATGGCATCTAGATGGTCTTGAGGTCCTTTTAGTAGCCGAGTCAAGCAATGAACCTACTAATTACAAGTCTGCTATCTTAGATCCGGAATATGAGAAATGACAAGATGCCATGAACGCCGAGATGCAATCTACGCGTAACAATCAAGTCCCGAACTTGGTTGAGCTACCCCCCGAGTGTCGGGCAGTAGGGAGCAAGTGGATTTTCAAGAAGAAAACCGACATGCATGGAAATATGCAGACTTATAAAGCACGGCTAGTCGCGAAAGGTTTTACTCAAACTCAGGGTATTGACTATGATGAAACATTCTCGCCCGTTGCTATGACTAAGTTGATAAGGATATTACTTGCCATAACCGCATACTATGACTACGAGATATGGAAAATGGATTTCAAAACTACTTTTCTTAATGGACATCTTTTTGAAGATGTCTATATGGTTTAGCCTGAAGGTTTTGTCGATCCTAAATATCCTAACAGGGTGTGCAAACTGAATAAGTCCATTTATGGACTTAAACAGGCATCTCGCAGCTGGAATCTTCATTTTGATGAGAAAATCAAAGAGTTTGGTTTTATCAATAATGAAGATGAGCCTTGTGTTTACAGAAAGGCTAGTTGGAGCACTATATCATTCCTCATCCTGTATGTGGATGATATACTGATCATTGGAAACAACATCCCTATGCTTAAGGAAGTTAAGAACTAGTTGGGATCTTGTTTCGCAATGAAAGATCTTGGTGAAGCAGCTTATATTCTAGGAATTAAGATCTACCGAGATAGGTCTAAGCGGCTTCTAGGGCTGAGTCAAAGTACATACATAGACAAAGTAATGGCACGCTTCTCTATGGATAACTCCAAAAAAGAAGCTCTCCCCATGGCTAAAGGAACCGTGTTGAACAAATCGCAATCTCCAGAAACGGATATTGAAACTAAGCACATGTATGTGATTCCATATGCTTCAGCGATTGGT